>NC_133588.1:8708009-8730509 GCF_964106895.1 Numenius arquata | reverse complement strand
AATGCCAGAATTTTCAAGTATGCTTTTGTTTAGAATTCCGTAGAGGGACAAGATAAGTTGAGAAGAAATCCAAATAATTTCAAATGAAACCCTAATCAGAGCGCTGTAGATACCAGACAAAAGTCTAATTATAGACCCTCATAAATAGACACTTTAAAATGTTGAATGTGTAACTTGTTCATTAGATACTGTTTCTGTATTTTAAGAACAGATGAATAGAAATACTTTTATACTTCAGTTTGAGAAACAATATTTTGCAGCGTGCGAGATTCAAACATGCTGTCATCTGGTGTGCTTTTTTCTGGTTTGGGAAGATATGGGCTTTTTGGGAAGGGATATAATATATAAAAGATGGAAATGTCCTCTTTTTGACTAAGGTACTGTAATTCTCACAACATGAAAAGTAGCTCAAAGAAAAATCTGACTGGCCCCCTATCCTTCTTCCTTGTTTCCTACAGAGCTGTATCCAAGACATGCTTTATAGGTGACTGCATACATCATGCAGTGCTCTAAGTGTGTCTTTACAAGTATCCTGAATGCTGCTTGAGTATGGAAATTACCGACAAAAGAAATTAAGAGCAGGAACCCCATGATTAGACTAATGCATTGATCAAGTCAATTCTTCTCTGTTTCACTGCCAACACACCACATATAAAAGCGTCATTAAAGAAACTTTGCTGTCTCTCCTACTAATGGTCTACAATTTGAGCATGCCCAGATGATTGACAGGCTGTGCCAGGGCTGCCTGTGTTGTCTGAAAAAGCCACATCAGATCAGCGGAAGCTTAAAGCAAAGCATAAATTATAGATATATGTCTGTTTCTTTGATGATGTGAGACTAGTAGGTGCATCCCACTTCCATCACACAAAGAACCACACTTTCATGCAGCTTTTTCACTTTGTCACATCACATTTGAAAAAACAACAGTGAAAACATAAATGTTCTATTTTTTTTAACAAACAGCCTGTTCAAAGCCAGTTTTGAAGTTCTTCACTTTCTGAATTAATTAAATATAAAATAAGTGTTAAATTGCAAAGTTCAGTGCAGCGAAGATTGTTGCTTATTTTCTATATCTATTTGTCATTACTATTAACTGCTATACATGTTTCTGAACCAGAGCTACTGAACTGGAATGCTCTTAGCATTTTGACCATTCAAAACAAAGGTGTTTAGAAGGTACCGAAAAGGGAGATTCTTTTGCTTTGTAAATTTTATTGTGAAAAGCTGGTAGAATTTTATTGCTTCTAAATTATAGAATCTTCAGTAATATTATAACAATGAATTTGGATCTTAGGATAATGCTTATAATTATCAAGCATAAGTATATGTAATATATTTATATAATAAAAGAGAGACAGATTGTCATTATAATCTTACCATTCCAACATGAAGAATAGTGCACTTATTGCAATATTAACAAATGAAATGCTACCTAGTTTGTTCATGTCATTTCTTTACCAGAACAAAAATCTCCATTATAGATTGATTCATGAATTTGACGGTTGTGGCTAATAGTCAGCCAAAAATAATAACACATTAGCATTCAGTCATATAGTAATTACTTCAGAAATGCCTTCTACATTTGCAATTTCAACGAAATGCTTAAAATATAATACTAGACAGATACAGGATAGATCCATTACATACTTCTGAGGTACTGCAGAAGAGAGACTTGATAGCACTTGACTGGAAAAGATTATACTTTTTTTTAAGTGTGACATTTTGTTTCAAGTATTTAGCATTTTAGAGTTTCCTTGTTGTCATTGAACTTGCACTTCAGCCCTACTGTAATGTTTCCTTTCATGCTTTGCTGATGTCCAGTTTTATTTCCTAGAAATAGCTTATTGAGTAAAGCATAATTGTACTTTGTAAAATACTCATCTTGTATCACTTCTTTTAGAGATCAGACATTTCCTTTTCCCATAAGGTCTAAAGATCTGTAAGTTGACATAATTCTGCACAAATCACTCCAGTAGTGTAACTTAGACTGTCCAAATTCCCCTTGGACTGTGGCCTCTGTAACTGTGCCATCAGTCACTTAACTTCACCTTATCTTTAAATAAGTTTAACCAGAAGGGACTTGTTCAACTCACCACCTCTTGAGTAATGTGAATTATTTATATGATCTTCATATGTGTTCGTTAAGCTACATACAGTAAGCCTAAGTGTAACTGTTTATTCTGTTCATCCATAAGTGTGTTACCCCAAGCTTTGAACTCAGGCTAACCACAATAAAAAAAAATCTCTATTTTTGCTGTTCTTTGATGGAAATTGACATAATTTTTTCATGTTGTACAATGGCAGCAGTGTTGTCTCAGGCGGGCACATTACCACAGGAATGCATAAAGAGACATTTCACATGTTCAGTGTTGTTGTGTTGCCACTTTCCAGACCACCTTCCCCTGCACCTTTGGAAAGCTGGATGTACAGGAAACTATGCCACCATGTTGAACAATATAAATATGCCACTGTAATGGCTACTGTGGAAGTGATGATCAGAAGAGTCCTTTTTTATCAATTCACTACTTTGCTTGAGGAGTTATTAAGTGCGCTTTGCCTGTAGAGGAATGTTAAGCATTGTGAAATAAGAATTCTGTAAAGCAGTGCTGTTAGCTACTTAAAGGACCTCAGTTAAAATGGAAATAAACTAAAACAAACACACTGAAATGCAGTACTAAAACAGATTCTCAAAAAAAAAGACCAACTGGTGAAAATTGCATTAAAAGCACCGTGTATTTATAGGTGATGCTTGAGAGCTATACACATGGTCTGTTTAGAGACAATATTTTTGGTGGAAGACAATTGCACCAGTGCTAGTCTAAAAATCTTTAAAAGGGGATGGAAACAATAATTTTTCTAACCTATACTAGTAATCTTTGGTTTTCTTTAGAACCTCTGCTTTCCATTTGAAATTTGTCCAGAACAGCAGTGTTTACACACGTCCTGTTAGAAGTAATGCCAGAGGGACCTCAAAGGCATGAGTCTTGTTCCATTCTTCTTTGGTTGATTTTCCTCAAACATGAGACATTTTAACACCTCCGTAGATCATAGGATGAATAGACTCTACAGAATCAAACATTGTATGTCTTTCAGCATTAAGTGTGCTCAGGTTAGAACTTGCTTAATTTATGAGCTGTGAGGCAGCCATGAAACTATGGGTAGGCATATTGTTAGAACAGATTTCATTTTTCAGAAATAAGAGAATTTTATTCTGGTTTTGATTTGTTTGTTTTTTGGTTTTGTTGTTTTGTGGGGTTTGGTTTTTTTCAGAACTCAGAGAGGTTTTTTCTATTTTTTTCTGTTTTTTTACCAGAATTAAGGGTTTTTTTCTTCTTTTTTTTTTTTTTTTTTTCCTTGGGGCTTTCTCCCCCTCCTCTCCCCGCACCGCTTTCTCTAGAATGCTTGTATCTTCTCGTGTACAGTAGGTTTCCTCCTCAGCAAAGCAGCTTCATATGTTTCATGGTTTTCTGCTCTTCTGAACTGGAACGCGTTCTTGTGTGCTGCTAAGAGCACATAGCTTTGGAGGAGCCGCAAAAGGCAAGATATTTCATGCATCCCTTTCTGAGGTCTATTTCTGACAGTCCCTTGAAACCAATTCAAAACTCTCCCTAATTATAATAGGACAGGTTTGTGTCTGCTTTCAGTCAATAAAGCTTTGTTCTGCCTCAGGGATTTTACTTGTACCTGATTATATAATGGAGGATAGAAGAAGCAGGCAATAGTAATTTTAATCCCTGACTATCTTTCATTCAAATAAAAGGTGCATAGAGTTTGATTGAAAGGAAGAAATGTGAATATGGTACTGCTAAAGGAAACATTCTGCACTGCGAAGTTCTGCTGGGTGGGACACTGAGCTTCCCCTCTATTTTCCCTTTTCAAAATGTTTGGGGGCTTGATATCGGAGAGCGTGTTTTAAATGGTAGCCCTCCTTTATTCAGAAAGCTGTAGTACATTGTAGGAAGCATCCAGCACGTGGGGTGAAGCTCTGGGGTGAAGGCTGTCCGTTCCAGCAGCAAGTACTGCTCGGATCAGCTCAGGAGTCCCGCTGCACAGACTCGGGCATCCTGGAAGCTGGGAAACGTTAAGGTCAAGCAAACCAGCTGTCTACTGAGTTTCGTGATATGTGGAAGTGGAGGAGGTTTGGATCAGACCGGACCTTCTACCTTTTCAAGCTCTGGCAATAATTAAGAGTAATGCTTTTGGTACTTCAAACACTGCCTCAGTAGGGAATGATAGAGCAAAAGGCGCGCGATAGGAATTTAATCAGATGAAACAAAGGGGAGAATAGGAGTGGCCTAAACTGAAAATCTGGTTTAAAAAACCAGCAAAACAAAACCACTCAATACTATACTGACACAAGCCTGGTCTTTGTGATCTCTTTTTTTCACCTTATAGCTTTCCTCAGATATTTGGTTCTAGACTTGGAAGCTTGAGGTTTCCTTCTGTCAAAGCAGTGTTGAAAAGCTGACACTTACATATAAGGTTTTAAAAACAGCATGGTAATTATTTTTCTGTTGTTAACACAGAGTATATCCTTTAAATTTTTTTATAGTTTTTCTAAAAATAATGAAAATTATACTGTAACTTAGGAAACATGCTAGATTTTTTTCTTGGTAAAACTGTTCCAGAAGCCAATGTTTTCAGGGAAAACAATTCTAGGTCTGTATCCTGTGATGAATGGTTAGTTATCCTGTTGTTAAGACCTGGTCTAAAAATTAAAATAAAAAGGGGTATAGTAGGGAGGAAGGGGAACTACATTTAGATATTGAGGTTTGTGTTTTTATTGTGCAGCTCTAAAAGGAAGAAGTTTTTATTGCTTAAAGAGAAATTAATTTATCAAGGTACTCAACCTACAAACTGATAACAACCTTATATCAGCCTTACAGTGCTCCTCGAGACTCAGACCCATAGCTTAGAGTCAAGAGTGGGAAACCAGGAGCAATAAAGGAGCAAAAGCATTCTCCTTACTTTTTTGTATCTGGGTCATCTTAATTGATCCCAGCAGACTTCCTCATTGCTGGACTACCTCAATCAACCCACCTACATCCTCACCTGGAGGAACTTGTCTCTTTTCCTAGCAGCTGAGGCAATACCTTTGGGGAAGAAAAGGTTTCCTCTATTACTCCAGGGAAGATTTTTAACCTCATCATTGCCATATACGTTGCTGGGCAGTCACCATCACAAATGACAAACCAATACTTATACCTCCCAACCCACCATATATTCATTTGTACTCCTAGAAAGGAAGATGTGTACTCTACAGCTGGAATAGATATTTTCAATAGCTATATATTTAATTGGTTTTCTTACTGTTTCATGCACTTAGCTCAGTCTTTAATGTCTTTCTGGAAAATTTGGTTAGCAAGAGCAATAACTACAATGCCTTTAAAATATGCACAGTTTTAAAATATGGATCGCTGGTCTGAACTGATTGAACCTATGCTGAAAAAGACAAAAAAAATCACTTTTAACCTGGATAGTAAATGCTGAGGTTAGAAAAACTTTCATACAGTTGTTGTCATAGAAGTTGTTAGTGTGTGATGTTATATATTTCCAGGTGAAAGAAATACTGCAAAAAATCCTAAGGCTATTAAATAAGTATATTGCCTTTTGCAGAATTTAAGCCAAGTATCTAAAATCAGGAAGCATTAGAATCTCTTTAAGAAAGATCACTTGTGTTCAATTTTTACTTTCAGGTCTGGATATTTAAGTGAAATTCAGATAGGTTGTATCTAAACTTGTAAGTGCTTACACACTTTTCCAAGCATTTTTAGTTTTACTACTTGAAAGTGCCTTACCATTTTCTTTTCATAATAATCCATATTATTTAGTGGCTCATGATGATTGTGAAAGATTCATTTATTTGTTTTGCACAGCTGTACCTTTCTTCTGTATCTTCACATTTTATAATAATCTTGTAAGAGTTTTTACATCTGTGTGTGTATTTGGATAACATGATAGTGATATCCTCTTTAGGTGAAAAAGAGTAACTGGAAACTGGTAACTCTCTTAACTTTCAGTTTTCCTCTCAGTCTAATTTGGAAATGGCAGAAAGTGATTACCACCTGGAAGAATTTTGATGCTCTAAATATTGAGCTTGTTTCACTCCTTTCTGATGTCTTTCCTCATCTATTGCATCTCTTCTTGAAATATCAGAATACAAATGCAATGACATTCAGATTACAGCTGTTGTAGTCAGAGCATTTGAATAATTCCAAATTAAGGATAGTGACTTATCGTGTCCTTAGTCTAGTGGTCTTCAAATACTAACTTGTTCAACTGTGATAATGTAACACCGTACTACAGGCTGGACTTAAATACTAAATATGAAAAAAGTCTGGAGTAGTGCTCTTCTGAGTATTAGACTGCTCTTGTGTTCTTCTTCCTTTTTTTTTTTTATTTTTTTTATTTTTATCAGTGGAGGTAGTAGTGAAAGTAAAGACCAAGAAATAAAGTATGCTTTTAGCAGTATCTCTCATGCAATCCTATGATACACTTTCCACTAAAATCAGTCTTACTGTTTGGGTTTTGTTTTTTTTTTCACTTTCCTCCAGAGCACTCCTGTTCAAGCAGCCTGTGCTGTTGAAGGGAGCTTGCTGAGTGTGTCCAGCAACATTCAGCACCAGAGGGAAGGGAACGGAGCAGTGCATCCTGCCACACACAGGGCAGCAGCTGCACTGGATGGAGCACTCAGTCTTCGCTGTGCAACCAGTCACTGCAGCCAGTAAGTATTCTTCCTCTAGATTCCTTAGCACGTCTAACATCTACAAGTTTAATGCATAAATATAAAATGTTAAGGGTGTGCTTAATATTCTTCTGCTTCCCATAGCTGCACAGCTCCCGTATGAGTTATTTACACTCATATGATTAAGACGAAAAAAATCTTAATATTGTTCTTATCAGTTACCGTGATGCTAAAGAGCACAACTTAGGATTTGTCAGGAGGAGGTACCTGGTTTTTTGTTGTTTCTGCCTCCGGTTAAGCTTTAACATTTTCATGTTGATGAGCTTTAACTTCTTTCTGTTTTTGAAGACTGTTTAGTATAGTGACGTTGGTTTCATACTACTACAGTTCAGGCAGAAATCGTGTTGAAAAGATGAAAGGCAGAAACACTTACAGCTTTTGCGTCATCATAGCTTTTAAGCAGTGATGTAGCCAGCTTCTTGCTTCAACCAAGATGACACCCAAAGCTAGTAAAAGCTTCAAGAAGAAATGCATAGTGGACAGCTATCCCAAGCATAGAAAAGAACTGTGACACTCAGTAATGCTGCCTGCTTGCCACACTTAGCCTGTGAATGGCTAGTGAAAGGCCACAATTCCACATCTGATGCATTGACCTCCTGGAAAACAGTAAATTCTGATGTGCATTAGAATGCTGAAAACAGATTGTGTATGACAAATCTGTTAAAAATACAATTTGAGATTTGGTGGGAAATTCTACAGTCAGTGAAACAAAGGCTTGTTACTAAGCTTAACTATCCATTGGAGGAATTAGGAGCCACATTTCCCTGCATGTCACTTTGAATAGCAAAAATAGAGGAAAGCAGTGAGGGACAATTACGTGTGGAATCAACAATCTTAACAGGTAATCTTAAAAAGGGAAATACAAGGTTGACTTGAGACTTCAGTAGCAGATCTGCATTATTCCATCAGGTTACTAATACAGCTGGTTTAGTTTGTTTATGTCATATTAAACTCTGTTTGTATAGCTGATTAACAGAGGACAGTATGGAAGGTAGTCTGTTCTAGCAAATGGGCTCAGAGCCTGTTTGTAGTTATAAAACCTCTACAGCCTGATGAGGAGAAAAGGGAGTAGTTTAAAGCAAGTAAGAGAAGTATGTTCATGATAATTCTGTGTCCACCATAGAACAGCAAGCTGTCCTTGCATGCTTTCTTTTAATGTCCACCAATAGAGTAGGTCTTCAAAACTCTTCATTCAAGTCCTGTCCACACTAACACTGGGAATAGGTGCCAAACTGCAAATATTGTACAAACACTGCTTGCCTTACTTCATGTTATTTTCATTCTTTAATGGCAATTTATAAGCCATTCTTATAGAAAGATAATGTATTTTACTCCAGATTTAACTTTCTAAAGGGTTTTTCATTTCCCTTTCTTTTTAATATACGTTTAAAATATCCTGTCTAGAAATTATCCAGTACTGCTGGTATTTCATTCTACTGAACTATTGTTTTCATTTTGAGAGTCGTCTTTTCCTTCTTTTGAAATAAGACCTAGACTAAATACCAAAATTCTTTCAGTGAATATTATGGCTGAGTGCACTAAAATATAAAAACCTTGATTTAAGTATTTTTGTATTCAAAGATCATAGGCAAGTGTTCATTTGAAGGTTCAGTGGCATTTTGAAATGAGAACATCATATATAAAGATGTCAGAGATGGAGCCTCCCACAGTGAGGTTGAAAGAAAAAGAAGAACAGAATGAATAGAAGAGTTTCTAGGTTCCAAGGAATTCTAACATCTCATTACTTTAGATTACTCTACATATAATTTTCCAATATTTTGTATTATAGACTTGGAATTTATTGGTTAAAATTGCTTCATGCCTGACATCAATTTAATCTTATTCATTATCTCCTTTAAATAAAACCTTAAAAATAGCTAGTTTCAGTAAGTGAGCAATTTTCTGATAGATGCAGATTCTTCAACATTTCCAAAGTGAACTTGCTGTAAATGAAAACAGAAAGACTAGGAGGTAGCAGCCCCTCAGCATTTCTTGAGCAATCTAGTATTATATGAATTTTAATAGTTCTAGTTTTTACTATATTTTATTGCAGTTGATACTATATTTTATTGCATTCAAGATTTTTATAATCCTACAATTGAAGCCCCTGCTACCTAACTAAGCAATTCTGACCTTCTTTGTCTAATGACAATGATTGTGATATTATTATTTGGTGTGTATAGACAGTGCTTTGATCGGTGTTTGTACGTCTTCGGTAATCTAACAAACTGTGTGATAGAACTGTCGTTGCCTGAGGTAGGGCTGGATTTTGAGCACAAGAGGAAGTATCTCTATATTTGGTCTAGTAGCTATCTTGAGGTATACCAAATAGGGAAATTGAGGTCAGCAATGACCTCATCAGCCACATCTCTTCTTAAAATTTGGGTCCATTTCCATTTCTGACTTCTATGACACAGATGTAATCTGGCTGTAAACAAATGAGACACCAAATGAATGTCTTACTATATTTTCTTCATTATCTCAAGTTTTTAAAAACATCCCATCAAAACATATACCAGCTGCTTTCTACCTTTATACCAGTCTTTTTGAATTGTAATACTTGGGATATTTAGAAGTTAGAAAAAACTTCCATGCCTTTTCTAGGTATCTAAATTAAATAAATATTAAGTAAATATATAAAATCTTAGAGCTGGTTATCATACAACCACATATCCAAAACACTTATTGAAAATACCAAATATATAACTACATGCATTTCTTTTAAGACAAATACATCCATCATTTACTATGCAGCCCTTTTTTGCATAGTGTGTATGTGAAAGAGCTTATAAAACAATTGGTTAAACCCACAGATGCATCCCTTCTGACAGTGGAATTAAATAGTCCTCTTGGTTTATATCACTATTTCTACTACTTATGTTATTTGAGGTTGTTTCCTAAGGCTTGAGAGAGTTTCTGTTCTGGGTACACCAGAATACTACTCCATGTCCATTGCAAGAGAGTGCTTGGAGCAGAACGGAGGAGCAAAAGGGAGGAAGGAAGACTCAGAGGACAGAACTATCTTCCATTTTCTTTCATGTCTGCTGGGAAAAAACCAAGATGATATACTGTGAAGGATATCACGCAGAGTTTCCTTCTCTTAATATGGTGAAGCACTAGAAGAAGCTCCCTAGAAAGTATTTATGTTGTTTCGTTCTGAAGAGGATTTAAGAACAGGTTCAATGATGTCTATTTTAGTGAGGAGTAGAAAGAACGGTCCTTTTGACACAGTGAGAAATTTGGTGTCTGGTAAAACAAGAGAAATTTTGAGAGCTGATATTAACCTGTCCAAAAATATTTGGGGAGCCTTGGTCTAGATGGTCCTTTCAACTCACCATTTCAGCCATAGTTTGATATCTGCCCGGCCTGCTTCAAATACAGCTAATTTAAAGGAGCACTAGTGCAAGACCCCAGAGGTCTTTGCTCCTTCTCTTTCCTTTACTCTTAGAGAGCAGACTTATTTCTTTGATGGAAGCAGGGGTTGGATAGATGGGCTTTTTGATTTTTCAGGTAAAAGATGGTTGAAAAAAAGAGGAGCCTTCCAGCTCGCTGGTAAACCCCACAACACCCAACTGGCTCCTGAGGAAAGCTCCCTCTCCGAGAGACTTTCTGTGCCTTGGGGAGAGGTGAATCACAGCAAACATAAGAACTGAGGGTTACCCCTGACAGCACCCTCTGGCTGCCCATCTCTGCCTGCCTGTTGGGAATGTCTGTGCTCTGCGGTCGAAGGACAGGTGCTGGGACCCCTTGGTAGCTCAGTAGCACACCAGACCAGAGGGAAGACAGGAGGGAATGAGCTATTTAAAAGTAAACTCACTGAAAAAGCCTGACAGGAAGAAAAAAAAGAAATCACATGCAAAAGAGAAAGAGAAATACAATCTTAAAGAGTGAAAATGGACTCAAATTGCTAGTGAGTAGTTTAGTCTCAGAGAGTCCCACAAAAAACTCATGCCTTGACACCTGAAAGCTGACATAGTCACTAACAATGGTGCAAACCTAATGTATAAACACAGCCTTTGCAAACTGGTAGCATTTCAAAACCTTTCCCTGTCTTGTACAGTACTTTATTCCTCTCCTCTTCTACTAGCTTCTAAACAGAATTTTCCTTGCTTATTATAGGCAGTGTTGCCAGCTCTTACAACTTTATCATGAACTTTGAGGTATTTGATGCTTTATTTAAACCCTCAGCTCCTGCAAATGCAAAAAGAATTTTTTTAAAGGTAAAACAAAACTTTCTAGGTCTCATGATTATGTAGAAAGCTTGAAAGTGTGATCCCAAAAATATACCTTAAGACTTAATCTTTCAACATTCGGAAGTTATCATGTGAATATAAAGAACTCAAGTGTGCTGGGGATTTCTATTTCTTGTTTCTTGGATTTTTTCTAATCTCATAGTTACCATGCCTATTTTCAGGATGTTGGGAAATCCAGTTGATGATCTGTCAAGGTTTGGAGCAGTGCATATACTGAATGAAGGTTTGAATATTTCTACTACAGCTTCAAGCCCTAGTGAAAAAAGACGGTAAGGACTTCTCACTGGAAACCAGTGGTAAGCGATTTGGCATCTCCTGGCTAATGCTCTCTGGTATATCAAGCAAAGAAAAACAGAAAAGAAACTAAAAGCTGCGGAGCAATTATTTCTTAAAACTTCCTATTTGCTTTAGATGCCTACAGTATCTTCCACTTTGACTACTTGGTAAATCTCCTGTGTCTGGTAGAAACTTTACAAAAAATTTGATGTTTTAAAATCTTTGCCTTATTTGATAAAAGAAAAGCATGCAGATTTTTGCAGAAGTGTGAAAATGAGTACCAGAATCACCTGCCCTGATTGCATTTCCATACCAATTCTGACAATAAATCATTTGCCTATATTATATCTTTCTTCCCCAACTTGCCTTTGTGACCAGGCCCATGACTGAAAACTCAGTCCTTATGTTTGGAGAGGGGAGGAACAGAACACAGATTTTCAGATTTCCTTTAAGTAAGTTACTTTTGTAGCCCTTTGCCTCATGAAGATAACTTTGAAAATCCTTCCTAAAACTAATTGAGAGGGTTGAAAGCTTGCCTCACATTTCCTCCCCCTGGCCGCCCCAAAGCTTATTCAGAATGATAGAGAAGCCTCCTAGGCTTGGGTTTTGGGCTCAAATCGAAGGCCAAATCCTCAGAGGTGCTGAGCAGCCCCAGCTCCAGATTTGGCTCCTTGTTAGTAGTGGCTTCCAGCAACATCTGCAGCTCCTACAGGGATCAAGTCTTAGTGGCTCTTTGCAGCTCCCAGCAGGCATTTGTTCAGGGGTGATGCATTTTTATACTTCAATTTCACTTGCAGTAGGGTGTTTTCAAAAGGCTGTCTGGCGCGCAATAGCTAAGATACTTTACATATTGCTAAAGATCCTTTACATGTAGCTAAGTGTTAGAAAGGTTCAGGGTCTTATGGAGTCAAGTAAAGCACCCTGATTCTGTTTGCAGTCTCAACTCGACAGTTCACTTGCTAGGGAAGGAATGTGTTTTGGGGAGTCTTAAGCCTAAATTATTTCCCAGTTTGATGTCTCCTCTCCAGCAGTAAACAGTTTCACTTGAAGTGGTAGACTGTATGATCCAGCACCCCTCCCCCACTCCTGTCCTTGTCACAATCACCTCTCTAAATGCTTTATTCATTACATTTTCATTGTCTTGAATTTATGCACTGCGGAAAGTGGGCTCCTAACATTATGAATGTTGCTTTCAGTCTGCTTGGCATGTCATTTTGCTGCCACAGACAGAACTTCCCCCTCTCCCTCAGATATTTTCTGCTGAGAAGCTTGATTCCAGTTTGTTTTCTGTTCCACATCCAAATATTCTCCATTTTATATCCTCATCTTTTAGGGAAATCTGTAACAGATTGCTAAAGGGAAGGATAAAAGGATAAAAACACATAAAGCCATGACAAACCTCTGATATCTGTTTCTGGTCACACACTGGTTTAAGCTGGCAATAACTGGTAATATCAGTAATTACCGAAAATTATATAAAGCAGGCTGGAGAAGCAACACGCCACTTGTTACACAGAGGCTTACACAGCCTACACATGCATGTAATATATGTGTGTGTGTGTAGGCAGACATCAGTAACTGCAATTCAAGAAGTTTACAAGAATACCAGATCTCCGATAAAAACTTGTTTCTGAAAAATCATGTCTTACTGATGCAAAAGTAAAGGTGATCTGAATAATATTGTAATATATTGACTTTATACAGTGATTTTGGTGAACATATCTTGAAGTTTTCTAAGCTGTATCATTAACTCTGTTTTAAAGATGAAGACATAAAGTGAGTTGCCCAGGTTCATGCTGCAGGTAAGGGGTAGAGCTCAGAATAGTCTATTGAACTGTCCAGAGAACTCTTTTGGCTCCCTTATATTTACCTTAGAAGTTCTCAAACAGTAAAATGAAAGAGAAGGGGACATGAGAGGAAATTAAACCATATAAAGATAACTAGTCAGCCAACTCTTCCTTCTCAAAAACACAAAATAAAAGTTTCATTCAATCCCAACAAACCCAGATGTCACCAATTAAGAGCAAAAGTAGGAACAGACAAATCAGGCCTTTTGTTGTTGTTTTTTAAAGTAGCTTTTCTATTGAAGCCATATACATACATATTAGGCAGATCAGACTAATAATACACATTTCCAACTTCTAGTCTGTCTTTGTGATAACATTCTGTTCTGTGTTTGCCAAACAAAAGCTTAAATACAAATAAAAATCAGAATACCAACTGACAAATTCCAGCACTAAGAAATTGAATAAACCAGCAAATCATATCCCACATCACAATTTCCGATAATGGTGCTGTACATAAAGAAATAAACAAGCTAAGAAGAATTTCCACTCTTTTCCAATGATACTTGACACTCAAGTGTTTTACTCCTTTCAAAATACTAAGACAGAATTAGGCCAGTTTTTGTGTAAAAAGTTCATACGGCTTTTTCACTTACTTCCTTGCAAATCTGAGTGCTCTACTGGGTAACTTAGAGAAGCAGTATGTGTGGGGCTTTTCAGCTACGTAGCTTTCTCTGAGAAGAGCTGAGCCTGATTGCAAAAAGCAGCCTAAAACGTGGCAATGTTGGCTACTGCTGTGCGTAATTTGTAGGCTTGGGCTCTGGAGTGGAAACTGAACTTTGTTGCAGACATGTTGTCTCCATGAACAGTGTATGGGGAGAGAAGATGCTTTGTAGGAGCCACAGAAACTCCGTAGCTGCACAGAGTCACCTGGAGGAGTCTGAGGCTACCCAGGAAGGTGCTGAGGTGAGGGATGTGCAGCCATGCCCTCTGCCAGGCTGGTGATCCAAAGGAAAATGCATGGGCTGGGCTTGTATGTGTTAATTTTCTGTCAAATTTGTCCCACTGCATAGCAGGACCATGAGGCTTTGGGTGGGGGGAGAGCAAGCCTCTCTTCACTGCAACAGCCTGCAACTTAGGTTAGGCTTTAATGTGTTGTGAAACCCTACCCTTACGCTTTGAAAACCTCATTCTCTTAGAGCAATGTAGGTCTGATGGAGCTCCATTAGAGTAAATTATGTAAATCCGGTCTTGTGGAAGGGAGACTAGTTCCCGGCATTCAAACATAATGAAACGCACGCATACACCACATGTGTGTGCTGGCGTTAAACATCCATTCACAGATTCTACCCCTTGACTGGCTTAATGGAAATATTCATTCAGGTTTATCCCTCCTTTCCAAAAATAAACCTGGGACTGATTATAGTTTTGCATCGAAATCATGTGAAACTCGTGGGTTTGTCATGAGTCCAGAGGAAACGTGGGAGTTTCTTGTTGGGATTTTAAATTCACTTGAATTTGAAACTCCGAATGAAACTTGGGGAGGGAGAGAGTGAACACACACAGATCCACAGGAAAGAATATGTTCAAGCAAACCCTCATGAAATGCAGCTGCCAATGGCTTCAGAAGAAATCCTCACTCAAAAAATAAAAACAAATCAAAACACATTCCTCTCTCTTATAAGTCTTAACACTAGCAAGAATCTCTCTTACCACGCTGGGCAATGCCGTTTGTTAAAAACAAGAGAAAAAGCAGGAAGTTTTGTCCAATAAAATGTCCTTATAGCAGCTCTAAAAGCAGAGGGAAAAGTATATTTTAATTAATTAATAAACAAAAGATTATTTCCTGCACTGCCAGCAAAAATCCTGTTTGCCGACAAGGTTCTGGCTTTAAACATTATCAGCAACTGGCAGGATGAGTCCTTTTATGTAAATTAACTCATTATTATTAATTTCTGCTGGTGCTGAACGATTTATGAACTGCTTTTCGAATATGGAAAAGTGGTTCATGAATCAGAGGGGAAAAAATGTTCAAAAAGTCCTGGGTCGATAAATAACAGTAGTCATTCATGAATCCCGCCCATGGTGTCTTTTATCTTCAGTAAGGAGAAGATCAAAATGATAAAATAGTAATGTGCCAACAAAAAAGGATTGAATGGGCAGAGACTAGTAACATTGTCCTCTTCAAGCCTTAATGGGCAGGGATGAATGGCGACAGACCATCCTTCACTAACAGGCAGCTATAGACTGTGATTCTCCCAAGGTGAAAGTGTTCTTTTTTCATACACATGCCAGACAGTGCCAGAATAAGAGGGAGCTGCTGAGTAGAATCCCGCTTGTGCCCCTGCCTCCACAAACATACACAAGACTTGGCTGAGGGATGGTGCTTTTCCATCGTAGCCACTTTTCAAGGAATACAAGCCTACTATGCACAAACATTGTAATTGCAAAACTCTGCAGGTACCTCCCCAGCAACCTCATGCTTCCCCCATATCTTTTACACCTCATTACCGCTAGTCTTCCTGGAACTGGCATGTCACCTAGTTCTCTTCTACGAGGGCGTGCAGAACGCATTTGATTTTAAAGGCTCTTATTTTAAGATGAACAGACATGAAAAGTACTTCATAAAAAGTGAGAAATTTGGCAGCTGCTCACTTTACCCCTGCTCTCTGAGCATACCAGTAGCCCAGAACAGGTTAGAGTCTTCAGGACAGAACATTGTATACAGCAATTTACATTTGCCCTGTTTAATGAAGATGCTGGGTTTCGTCTGTATTTAAAGGAATCGGGCTGAAACACAAAATATTGCGTGTACCAGGAGTGAATTGTGGTCATAGAGGTGGTATTTTCTCCTTTAGGAAATTCTGTGATGTGCAAGTGGTCACAAAGAGCTGGGTCAAATTTATCCCAAATGTTGCGTCATTAAAATCACAGAAGGTGTGCCCAGAATGAGTTTAGCCCGTTATTATTTCAATGCTAAACATAGGGCAACTCTATAAAAACGAAGCAGAGATGGTGGTAAAAAAATATGTTCTCTTATTAGTTTTCCTTTCTGCAGTTTTGATATGGGAAGAAACTGTAACTGCATATCGTGATTATTTCCTCTTAAATAGAGTTGCTCTTCTAAGAACTTCAAGGACTTTTCGGGTAATGGTTCGATTATAAACTCACAACATCCTGTGAGGTATAAGGAATTCTATTAGCACTAAAGGTGAGGAAAATGGAGGAAGGAAAAGTTACGTGCACAAGGTCTTGAAAAGAGTTTGCCTGACTCAGTAGTCAATCTAGAAGAATTGATGACTTTTCCTACTGCACCCAATAGTCAAAAGTATCTTCCAGCAGAGGAAAATAAAATTACAGACTAGTAGCTGGTTTTTAACCTTATTCTTATGTATATTTCAAACTAATATCATGTCCATTTTCTTTAATTTGTGTTGCCACAGGACAAAAACCTAAGCTTCTGAGCTCAGCGATGAAGTTTTAATCACCTCAATATACATCTTTCCACAATATATATTTTTCTGTCTACCAAAGACATAATGGCTGCTCCTTTTATGGGAAACCAGGATTTAATCCAGTAAGTCTGTGAGAATCAATATTCTTGTGAAATGACACCATGTTGAAGTTATTTTATGTTATGTTGATGGTTAGCTAATTTTGTAATGGAGACATTTCTTCTAGAAGCAGACATAGTATAATTTAGTGGTAAAAACGTCAATCACAAGGGGTTGAACACTTATGTCAGGGCAGGAAGAGGGCAGATTTATTGATGGAAATGTATCTATATACTCTTTGTGGCATTTTGACCTGAAATATCCATTTTGGTTATAATTTTGTTTTGTGAAAATGACATCAACTGCAATCACTAATGTAAAAATGACACTGGAATGCTTTGTTCCACAGGCCTGATTTAAAAGTCTTGCTGATGTTTGTTATAGAAACAGCTTCTCAATAGCAAGCGAATTAAGGTACTCATTTAACCGCTCCTTTTTTCTCTTTGTAGGATTTTGCAATAGATGACAACCTCAGGAAAAACACAGTTTTCATTTTTTCTACTGCTTAATATTGTTTAAATAATAAATACATAGCATGTTTCGTAGCGACATTGAGGTATCCAAGAGAAGGGGGCATGGCGATTTGGATAATACACTATATGCGGATATATTCCTGTGTGGCTTTTCTTCCTAATGCCAGTTACCACCCACCCAAAGCCATAAAAAATAACAAAAGGAATGGGTAGGAGAGGATGGAATAAAATAAGCACAGAGGTTGAGAAAGAATAAGTGACAAGGAAGGAGACAAAGAAACAGCACAGTGCAAAACACAAGGAACGTAGGAATGTCTCATTTGTGACCAGCTTTTTTTTTTTTAATGAAATTATAAAATTCTTATCAACTCAATGGACTTTTTTATTATTATTACGGATTTACAATGGTGTAACTAAAAACAGAATCTGGCCGACCCTCAGCTTAAAGAATAGGAAAAAGATCATTAGGAACAATGTGAATTTTACAGAGGACCTGTTCTATGATGTGAAGTACTAGTTATCATCTATTTTCTGCTGCACTATCATTCCCTGAAAGAGTGCCTTTTACCAAATAATATCATGACTCCATAATTATTAAAGGCTTAATTAAACTCCAGTGAGAAATCTGCACTTTAGTGTAGAGTGATTCTTGCACAACTGGAAGTATAATTTAGTACAAATAATGATGGGGTATTTTCCCAGCTAGCACACAATCCATTCAAACTTTCCCATTTTCTACCCTTCCATTTACACCCTTTGCATGACTGTCTTGCAAAGCTAATGGCTCGCTTTTCTCTAACAAGCACCTTTTTTCACTGAGATGTACAAAATTTGTAATCTGCCTTGTAAATCTTAATTCTTGGCTCCTCTTCAGGCAAACAAAGTGACAGAATCGGAGACCATCCAATGTCCTGCTCTCTGATGAGTCACAATGATTTTCTCGCTTAAATATAGAAACCATATAGAGTCTGGGTACATTACAACTTTCCAGCAGGACTAAAGGTGGGAATTTGTCCTATATTTTAAGGAAATGATCCCCAAAGATGTTTGAGTGCTATCCTAGGCTTTCTATAAACTTGATTCATTGGATACAGTCCTCAAACAACTAAAGGCTGCTCATTAGAGAACATAGAGCGCTGCTTATAACATCTACTACTAGTGATAGTGTAATAAATCAGTAGGGCACTAACACAACAGTGCACTTTTTTGCACACTCAGGAACAGCGGGGCAGCTGGTTCACAAGTTGCCTGTCATGTATCTCCATGTGGAAAGGGAGAAGGTAGATTGGGAAAGCATCTGATCCTCCCAAGGATCCGATGATGACTGCTCATTAAGTGATCACTGATTTACAAACTGGAAACAATCAAAATTATTATTCCCAAGGCAATAATGACAGGACCAGAGAAAATGGTCTGAAGTTGAGGCAGGGGAGGTTTAGATTAGATATTAGGAAGAATTACTTTACTGAGAGAGTGGTCAGGCACTGGAACAGCCTGCCCAGAGAGGTGGTGGAGTTGCCATCCCTGGAGGTATTTAAGAAACGTGTAGACGTGGCACTTCAGGGCATGCTCTAGTGCCTGAGATTGTTGGGTTGTGTCTGTTTGTGGGTGCATGTGGGGTGTGGTTGTGGGCGTTTGTTTTGGTTTGGTTTTGGTGTTTGGTGTTCTGGGATTTTTTGGGTGTGGTTTTTTTGTTGATTTTTTGTTTTGGTTTGGTTTGGTTTGGTTTTTTTTGTTTGTTTGGTTGGTTTTTTTTGTTGGTTGGACTCGATGATCTCAAAGGTCCCATCCAACCAAAAATGTTCTGTGATTCTGTGAAAATAGCAATAAGACTGAAATTCGGCTCACTGCCACATTTTGCCAATCAGATAGTACGTGGATAGTTAGTACATGCCTCAGAGAAAAGCTGACTGGCAAGAAGATTAGAAGAAATTCATTAGTAGATTAAGAAAAATGTAGCTAATGTTTTGTGTGTTTGGTTTTTTTCAAAGCAGAATTCTGTTGGTTTGTTCTTAACCCTGGGCATTTTAGTTCTGTCCATTTGCATAGGTAATGTCGCTATCGTATTTATTCACGTTGCTCATAAAAGAGTACATCGCAAAAGTGCCTGGAAAATAAAACTCCAATGAGAAGGGACCCATCAAGTTTAAATGGAGGTTTATATTGCAGCATTATGAGACAGAGGCTTGCACATTTGCTGCTCCCATGGCAGAAAGTGAAACTCTGAACAATTAAAGCAGCACAGATATCCTGCCCTAAAGGACTGTAAGCATTTAAAAAAGCAGCCATGACCTCTCTATACTGGGCCTGTTTTCTATTTAATTTACAGTCTTTATTAGCCAACAAAATCTTGGCTGGATCTTAGTCAAAGTGATGAATATACAAGCATTTTGGTCTACAATTTGGGGCACTTCAAAGTATTCTTTACTTTATGATCATTTGTAATCAAGGTCAGAGCTCTGGCAGTAACTTAGATAGCACCTAAACATATTTATAATATATAAATTGCTTTGCAGTAGCATGCATACTGTCCTTTCTATTTTTGTTCACGGTAAGACTGGAGTTGCAAATGCTCAGGCTCTCAAAGAGTTACTGCTACAAGTATGCATAAGCTGCTCCATAGCAAAGTTTCTCTTATGCAGTTCCCACAATGGCACACAAAAATGGAGCATACATGTGTGGTAACCAAAAATGGTTTGTTTTCATTGGTTTATTGAAATATGAGCTTGGGAAAGGAGTAATAAAAATTACTGACTTTGTGGGGGAGGAAAAAAAAAGCCCCCCAAAAACCTTAAAACCTTTGAAAAGGAAGTTTTGTTCTGTCATCTGCTTTTCTCACCTTTCTGTATACTTTGCTCATGCACCAAAAGAGTTTTCTGCTTTTACAAGCACTTTCAGAATTGTTCCCCTTTCCAAGTACAGGGACTCTCCTTCACAACAGCATCATCTTGCGAAACAAAACCTAACGGTGTGACCACTGTATTATCACCATCATCTCATGTTCTAGGCCCAGTTCTTTCTAGACATTGTGTCTTTCTACATCTTTCTCTCTAGATTTGTGCTTGCTAGGACAAACGTTCTGGTTCTTGTACAGTCCAACCTTTCAACCAGCACAACTCAGACAATCATTCAAACCTCAGCACTGAGTCTCAGTTACTTTGGCCTTTGCAGATGAATACCTTGCCCATTCACCCTGACACTGCTGCAGGGGCGCATTTTCAAATTTAATATTTTATCATCTCCCTCTTCCACCATGCACCCTTTTGTCAGCTCCTTCTTTTTCCTTGCAGCTAAAAACGTCCTACAGATGTTTTAAGGACCACACGGGCTCTCCCCAGACTGTCCCTTGCACGTCCAAGAGGTACTGATGGATCAATGTGCATCCACCATTCACAACAGATTTCATCACCAATGTCTTAAATTTTGAACCATCTCGTTTCGTTTTCTCCTGTGAGGGTCCACTCCTATAAAAATCTGCCAAGCTACTACACTTGCCCTTCTTCACATCCTCCCTTAAAACCCTCCTCTGCTGTGACACCTTAAAAAAATTGATAGTGGTTAAGCAGCTGATGTGCTGTGACTGCATAGTGATCATAATTATCTCCCAGTTACCTTGTCATTTCTGCCCCTCTCCCCATCTGTTTTCTGTCTCTTGTCTTTTGCTTAGATTAAAGACTCTTTGGGGTAGGGACCATGCCTGTATTTCCTGTGCATTTGGACACTGTCCTGAAAGAAGAACCTTGGGTTCTAGGCACTACTGCAGTGCACATAAGTAAGAATTACTGTTTCTAAAGTAAAATCCTCTGCATTTTTGTATGCATAAATTATAGCCACATCCTGTAATCCATTTTTCAGGCTAAACAATTGACTTCAATGGGATTGAGCCAGGGCAGGAGTTGGCCTATAGTCTTTATTCAAAACAAGCAACATAACATATTATTAATCACCTTAAATAGAGACTATCACATTCAGTGATGCAATCCTACCTGTGCATAAAATAAATACCTTTCCAGAAACCTTGTGACTTTTCTCATTTACACTAGGCCAGGCTGCCTTTAAGAAGGCCTGTTCTGCCAGGGATAACAACAAAATACGACCACTGCAATCTTGATGTTGATTGTTTGGAGGCTGGCAAAAGGCTGGTGAATAACCAGCAGAGTCAGTTGTGTGACACCCCGTCTTTGCCCAGGAGGTCTACAGGTGGCTGTTACTTCCCATTCAGAGCTTTTATCTCCAACTAGAGCAACACAAAGCAGTCTTCTGGGGGCAGTAGTTTTGAATTTCAGTCTGAATTTTGTTAATATCCTCAAATATAGCTTTATCCTTACTGCAACCATATCCCTAAGCTGCTAGTTATAATTGAACAAAGTCTTGGGGAAACAGTCAGTTTGGCCAAGAATGTAGCTTGGGAAGAATCTGAAGCTATTTGTACAAGCCTGCATCATAGCTGTTGGTGGGAGAGTTGGTTACGGAGGCCACTGTCTCCTGTACTGTTCTTGAGGAATGACAGCTGTGCGCTTCCTCCCATGTAACTTGGAAGAACTGCAAAGGAGAGGAAAGCCAAAGCCAAAAATAAAAACATGCGCAAAAGCAGTGAGTAAAATCTGCCAGATTCAAGGAGCTGTTGTACTGCTGGAGATGAGCCAAAAATCTGTGGAAGTCCCCTATTAATGCAATGGCTTTGTTATAATTGCTTCCCCCTACACCCCACCCTTTTCTTCCCCAGGTGAATCTTGTCTTGCACGTGTAAGACAGACGAGGAGAAGCATGCGCAATTTTTCCGGAGTTATAATGTTTGTTTCACAGGCTTTCTGCCTGAGAGTATAGTTTTTTCCTCTTCTCTTGCAAAGTGTGGGGCTTCCTAAGTTGTTGATGTGTGAAAGTGAGACAAGTCCTTAATATACTCAGTAAATCCAGTCTGTATATGCATACTTTCTACTCAAATTGAACATTAGGGTTTGAATTGAATAAGCTAAGGGTTAATCTTAAATAAATCTTCATAGATCAGGTTGCTTTCCATTTCTGCCAGCGTTTAGGTCATTATTAGATGCTGGTCTGTAAATGAACCATGCAGATAAGACCTAATGCTAAATATCTAGGACTTCCTTATATCGGGAAAAATGCAGGAAGGGTAAGAATCTCCTTGCTTCAGACCATGAGACAGCTATTGACTTTCTAGCACTAGGAAGAAACCTTCTGAAGCATTTTCTGATTGCCATCCTCCGAAGCAAGATGCTGAATTAGAAGCATAGTTGATCCTGGTCTGATTCAAACCCCCCTGTTTCCATTGGCGTAATGACAGTGCTAACAGCTGTGTAACAAAATTGCTCCAGTGGCATAAAGCACATACATGGAAACAGAAGTAAAGACTAGGTTCCTTCCTAGTCTTTTACAAAAGGACATAGCACATTTATC
>NC_133588.1:8641708-8707809 GCF_964106895.1 Numenius arquata | reverse complement strand
GTAAATCTAGTTCTCTGGAAGAAATAAAATCTGTGGCATAGCTCTGAAATGAGAATTAACCTTGATTACTACAGTAATTTACTAATCAAAACTGGAGACCTGCTAATCAAGCCTGAATTACCAGCTGCTTGATTTTTATAGTGACATAACCAAAATTGAACATTTGGTAAACAAGAGCCTTATTTATGAGGGGGAAAAATTGGCATATGGCCATATTCATCTTAATATATTTATCACTATATTGTTATTTCCTTATCTGCTGATGTAGGCATCCCCCTTCTAACTTAACCCCTCCACCTTACCCCAGAAAGATAAACACTGGATTACCCTAGAATTGGAGTCAGAGCAGACAATCTCACATTTCAGGAGAGTTTTCTGACCTACCTGTTGGTTTTGGACCCAAGGAGGAGACCGACTAATATATCGCAACAGCCTTACATTATAGAGTTGGTTAAAAGCACCTTGGGAGAAGGGAAGCAGAAAACTGAAAACCGAAATGAGAGGAATGGAGAGCTGCCAGTGAGCAGACAGCTGGGAAAAGCTGCAGGAGGAAATGGCAAAGAGCATCCATGCGGCACTGGTGAGCCCGGGGCCGGAGGGGTGCGGGCAGCTCTGGAGAAGTGGGAGAGCAAGACCCAGGAGAAATTGTGAGAGTGAATCAGTGAGGGCCTAACGGAGGAAACCACCGACCGCTTCTGTGAGTGAGTGCATCGCTCGTATAAAGGGACAACGTGCCAATTACTGTAGCCTATCTGATAGGCCTGGCATTTTTAAACTATTTGTCTGCTTTCCATAAGTGCAACTAATTTTGTGTTTTTAATAATTTTTTTTTTGCTTGCTTTCTGTTCATTTTTTCAGTTCCCAGATGGCATCCTGTATCCACTGACACAGAAAATAATTTCCCAGTATTTTCTTTAATGAATGACCTATTATGAACAAGTAGGAAAAACCCATATTGTACAATTCTTCCACAGAAAAACTGATAGTTAATATAAATGGAGAGAAGGCCCCCAAATGAGAATCTTTTTTTGTTGTTTGAACTGTGGATGTTATTTCATTAGGGTGGCTTGTGCATTTTTTTAAAAAATCCTGTTCAAATGATATTGTCATGAGTAATTGTGCTGTTAAAAATGTAAAGAACAGAAACACAAAAAGATTATTTCTAGAATAATGTTTACAGCATGAAATTCTCAGCTAGTGAGGCTCTTTCCCACTCCCTGGATGTTACTTCAGACCTAATCCCTCATTCTCTCAATTCTTAGCATAGAAAATATATATTAAAGCTAGCGCTGCTTCCGCTTTTTCACCATCTTATCTCACCAGCCTGAAATACTGTTTTTCCCTTTCAGTCTCGAATGTACTTGTGCCTAACAGGAATGAAGAAGCACGGGGATGAATTAAAACGCGTTGAACGGTTTATAGCATCTCTAGACCTGGAAGAAAGCGTGCGTGTGTGTGTGTAGCGACTGTATGTTTAAACACCACCCTGCAAGGGACCAGCTTAGCGCGGGCCAGCCCCGCGTGCAGCCTCACAGCCTTACGGCTCTCCTGCAGCAAGCGCAGTCCAATCACGTCATGCAGCAATTAGAGCAGCACACTCAGCTACTCGGATCAACTGACATTTCTTCAGAGTGGTTTTAAGTATCAGGAAAATGTGAGCAACTATAAGCTAAAATACAGAGTGCTATTCCTAATATTGTATACTCTTGGCAGGAGGGACATCCATGAGGATAAAGATTCCAGATTTTTAGGGATGGATCCTGTATGTACACTCAGTAGGCAATGACTTAGGATATTTGGAAGGCCAAAGAAGTAAGAATGAAGTAAGTGGCTTAGCCAGAGTTAAGCGAGAGGGGATATTTTCCCCCGGCAAGTGGAATAGGAGGACTCTGCTCCACTCCATTTCATGTTCCCTGCTTCTCCCTGAAGCCATGTCCGGGCATCCAGAAACTTTCCATCAGAAGTGCTCAGTATTGCCTTATGTGTTTAGGATGAGCTTTACGCCCCGTCAAAACTTCAGAATCCCAAAATATCCAGCCGGAAATTTGGATCATTTCAGACTGCACTGGGACATAACAGTAGCTCTGCAGAGAGAAGGAGCAGACGAAGTCACTGAGGGGGGAGTCCTTGCAAGGAGGGAGTGATTGCTACGGAGGAAGGCCAGAGGAAAGGTAGAAAACAGCAGCACAAGGAGCAGCAGAAAAACTGGGAAGAGGAAGCAAAAAGGGTAAAGTGATACCATAATGCTTTACTGTCTCTAAAGGAAGGAAAAATTCTGAAAGCATTCATTTATTCATTATCAGCCAAAGAAAAAAAAAACTAGGGCATAAAAAGACGGGGGGGGAAGAACAGAAAGTAGAACATGTAAAGAAAAAGGGCAGCAAAGGAAGCGGAAATTGAGAGGAGAAACAAGTGGTGGAAGTAAAGGAGTGGATGGTGGGGGAGGAGGCAGCACAAAGAGATCTGACGTACAGGGCTTTTAGGTAAGTGAATTTTATTTGTATATGTCATTTCCTACTTTTTATTGCATTTCTCTGGCAACCATCCCACAGTTCCATAACCTATGGGTGGGTGGGAGGAGGTGGCTAAGAGGGCAAAATGGTAGTTTTTGGCAGAATATTGACATGACTTGAGTCAGGTCGTTACTTGTGGTTGTCATTAGACAAATAGTGAAACTGGGTTAATGGGGCAGGTGTTTATGAATCCTACAGGCTAGAGGAGGCTCAGTTTTCAAAACCTGACTCACACAGAAAGGGAGAGGCCTAAATGATTCAATGCGGTGAAAGCGATGGCGAGCAGCAGTTTCAGCACTGCAGGGGCCACAGGGACCTATTTCAGATTTACAAGACAGTTCTCAACTGTCAGGTATGCTTCAGTCTCCTAGCAGTCTTAGGAAGGTGGACACTGCATAGGTTTCTGTATTGTTAACTTCCTTTTTTGCAACCATGGGATGGAAATAATATTTTTTTAGTGCAAAATGAGATCCTGAAGCACAACTATATGCCAAAACATGGCTTTCATGGAAAATGTGCTGAACTCCGAGTCTCCATATTTTCTGGGTACTTTTGTTTCTTTTTGCCTTCTGACTCTTTACAGGCTTTTCCTAATTATCTTGAATTTAAAATGGAAAAATTTCTAAAATATACAGTGTCAAATAAAATGAGTTAGGATTTTTGAAAACTTTAGCACATACGCAATAGCTGCCATCCTGAATCAAACAAAATGTCCATGTAGACCATGAGAGTGAGAAGAAGCAAATGCCTAGGGAAAAAGTGTATGAACTCTGATATATCACTCATATAGAGCAATCCTTCTTCCCCTGTGTGCTTCTGCCCTCTGAGGATCGGTATCTCAGACATTTTGATTTGGAGGCTGGATCTTGGTCATCATGTTTAGTAGCTAGTGATGGATTTCATTTGCATGATTTCGTGTAATCCCTTTTATGGTCCATTTACACTTTTGACCTCCACACCATCCTGTGGCCATGAGTTCTGTAATTTCATTATTCACTGTGAGGACAAAGTACTTCTTTTGTTTGTTTTAAGACTGATGCCTGGTCATTTAATTGGGACTCCTAGTCCCTGCATTTGTGGGAGCTGTTGAATAATGGCTCTGTACGTTAGAAATAAGGCTTTTGAAATAAAAAAGCTCTCTTGCAATTTTAAAGCCTCATGATCAGGCAAGCTCCTCATCCTCTTCTTGCAACTCCTTCCATGAAAAAAAGAAAAATTCCCAACTGCAGCCAGATGAAATTAGAATTAATTAAAGAAAAAGTAGTTCTATGGTGATCATACTGCACAGATAAGTAGGCTTTGTCCTATTTTATATCTCCTATATGGTTTCCTTCTGATGTCACGTCACAGTGCTATTGTCAGTTCCATGGGATGTGAAATAGTCTATTTATTATGTCATGATCTGTGGCACAACTATTAAATCATAAGTATTTTAATAGGAGAGTATGCTCATTGAGTTCTGTGCAACAGGAGGAAGGGGAAAGGCCTGGCAAGTCAATTAAAAAAAAAAAAAAAGACTTTGAACAAGACACCTGAGCATGGACAGACAGCAATATGCAATGGGATATGGGGTATGAACTTAAGAGTTTCTCAGTAATTGCCGTATTCACACGCGAACTCCCCAGTATCTGACGTAAATATTATTGTTTCTTTTCCACTTGCATCTAAGCTATCTTGCATTTGGCACTGCGTGAAGGCATGTGTAAGGATGCTCGCTGTGGGGCAGCTGACATCCTGCTACTTTGCACCCTGCTTTGACCTGTGGAAATCCGCTTGTTTGCCTACACTTGTAGTTTTTCTTGGCCTCTTTGGTCTCTGTCCAGGTAGAGAAGGGGCCAATAGCTGTCTTGGCTTGTATGGCACAGCAACAGGCTCGGTGGCCCTGAGGAAGCTGGTGGACCAGCACTGTGTGCAGAAAGCAGTGCAGAAGGTTCTGTTATTTTCCCCAATCTACCGGATTTCGGTTGATTCCGCTCTGGGCAGGAGAGGGCAAGAGAGACTATGTGAGGCAGAACCAGTGTTTCCATCTTCCTGCAGATGGTAGTTATCCACACGCCCTCTTTGCAGCATCTTCCAGTTCTGTGCTGTTTTCTATCATCCCAGTCCGATTGCTTTACAGAGATAAAGAACAGATTCCAGGATAAAGTCAAAACTGCTCTGAAAATACACTCTGTGTGCGGCAGTGTTTGGAGCAGTGGTGAGAGATTAAAAAAAGAGTTTGACCCTAACCCAAGAACCAAAATGAATGTAAAAGAATTTAATGCAACACAAGGTGTGGTGGAACAAAGACTATTGGGGGGTCTCGTTTATATTCAGTTATGACAATCAACATTCAGCACTTGGAAAGAAACAACAGTGTAATGGTTTTCTCTGAATTGTATGAAGAAACAGGATAACTTTAACAAATATCACAAAACCTGTCACAAATCAATTGTATTGAAAATATATTAGGTTTCTTTAAAAAAAAAAAAAGATCAGAAAAGGAAGCAGCACAAGCAGGAGGAGAGACAGCACACAAAGATTTACTTCTGAGTGCTACAAAATATTGAACTAAAAATAACATTAAAGATGAAATTTGCAATGAATCTCAAGCTGCTAAATTCCCAAAGGCTGGGTCTGCCAAAGGCTCTGTTGGTTTCCTCTGTTCTTTTCTGTCTTTATTTAAATATTTTATACAGTTGTCTATGTTCATGTGTAGTGCGAACTGTCATTTATATTTCAGTCCACTCTAAAATGGATCTTAGACTATCTCAAGCTGTGCACTGCAGTGAGTAGTTTTGAACTGAGAGGTAAGTTGAAGTGGTAGGGACAAATGAAGACTGATATTTAATGTAGTTTTTGTGTACTTATATTTTGCTGTCATGTATTTTGCCTTAAAACTGATTTGTAATTTTATGTGTTTTGTGACGTTATGATAAGATGTGATGTGAGTATGGTTTCCATTTAGCAAATACATTGATGTATTTTCGAGTCGGAGTGGTTGACTGTGGGAATTCTGAATTCTGACTCTAGGGTTTAATGTTTAGCAATAACAACATGCAAGTTTAGGTCTGCAATCTTGAATGCTGCTCCTTGTGCTTTGGACTTGCCAAGGTAAACTTTTTAAAACAAGCCAGTCTTAATCTTATTTCAGGTTCACTTCTGTGATAGGCCCACAGGGTTCCTATATCCTCATGTCTCTATTGTATTAGGAATACGGGGCACACCTTACCCAGAAAAATTGGGATTCACCATGGAGCTGGGTCCATCACCTTGGGATAGATTCCCAACACCCACCTGGTGTTGGGGGAGGAAGCAGAGAGACCTTTTATATCCCCTATAAAGACAAATTGCAGCACTCGTGGTGGCTGGAGCACACAGAAAGCTTCCTAATTGCTCCCCACAGGGTGGAAGACACCCAAACTGGGGCTGGAGGGGGCACCGCAGGCAGAGCCGTGCCTCCAGCCCAGCACTGTCAGCAGTGGGCAGGGTGATGGTACTGGTGGCAGAAGCATGTACAGTGCTCCGATCCCGAAAGGAGAAAGTGTTCCCTTAAGGGGTGATGCTGCTACATCCTGACCTTAAGGCAGTCCCATTGCTGTTGCACAGTGCTATCTATTAGATTAGGTAAGAAATGTTAAGATATATTAAGGTGGGATTCTGCATTGTTTTTACACTATGAGGAAGAACACAATTAATATTATTGGACTCCATTTCATCAGTTCTTATAAAAGAGAGAATTCTTAAGGAATTATGTTGCTTTCCTGCTTCTGAACAGTAAGTCATACGGAATAAAAATTTAAAATAATGGCTATTAGATTAGGAAGTCTAAGAAGCTTTTACTACTTGGGAGCTTTGACTATTAAAGAATTGATAAATTGCCATTGAAATACAAGCAGCTCTGCAATATGATAGATCAAAGTTCATTTTTTTCCCTAATGCAGAGTTAAGATGAGCAGGCTTACTTTTTGCCCATCTTCTTTGCAGATCAAAAACATTCCTTTCTTTTTATTTGAGTGATCAATTTACTAGAAGAGCCCAATGTATACATTGTGACTGTAGTAAAATCCTTATTCACAAGCCTTTAAGTAGTAATACAACATGTTGGCGTTATGCAAACCTCAATACATGTCAGCACTGCTGTCCAAAGTATATTGTGTGTCTCCTCCACATAATATAGATGCAAAGGTAATCAATTATATTTCATAAAGTGGTATTTCTTAAAATATTTTCACCACATTATTAAAAAGTTAACTCTTCTAAGTAGTGTTTTTACACCAAGCAGAAAGACTTCAGCATGTTGTGTTTATTGTGCTGTATTCCATAGAAAAGATTCAAATAACTAGAAATATACTAATTGCATGTCAATGTAGTATAAGAGTTTTTCTTTTTTTTGTATAGGCTTTTTTGTGTATTGAATAACTATTATTATTTTATAAGCATGTCTAAATCCACTCTAATTTGTATTTTCTAAAAATCTTTTAAATTAAGTAACACTAAAATATGTACTGAACATGCAACATTAAACACTTTTAAGGGAAGAAAATATGACCATGTCCTTCAGAAATATATTTCTAAAATGTGTGATTTCCAACCAGTAACTTACAAATAAGTTGTGTAAAAGCTACAGTTGATAACAAGGTCTGTACACCTGGATCATTGGGTAAATACTGTCTGCCAGGGTAGCTGGAGGAAATAGACCTTACCATTTTTAAGATCAGTTCTGTGAAGAAAATCCTTATGTGGGTGTCCATGTCTTGGCTCCTGATCGTACGTCGGACACAGAGTGTACACACTCTCATAGCACCCTTTGTTCAAAGAGGAGGGAAATCCTGCATGTGGCCCTATGAAGGTTCCGTCCTGCAAAATGCTGTGCAGTTTGATCCAGCAAAACACTTAAGCGCATACTTAGTTTTAAACTTAAGGGTCAATATATGTTTGATATATACTTTGCTAAAAGATGCAGGATCAAATGCACATATTTCTGAATGAGGTATATAATGTGTGAAAATAAATTGTATGGGAAAACATGTATATACAGAGCTAGATAGGTAGTTAAGGAAGCCTTTGATTTCAGTTCAAGAAATACTTACATTTACAGTATTTTGTTTCACATTCGTCCTTCAGTAGTCTACCACAGTTTGTATCTGGCCATGAAATTTCCATCTATGTAGTTTCTTTCTTTGGAACATGAAGATTTACAATCTTGGAGCCTGGTTTGGCTCATCTTGACGTTGATGACAGAAATCCTAATTTTGCTCTTGAAGGGCATGATTGGACCAGTTAACATTTATTTCAGCCTTGCAGAAGGACATATTGCTTATTTTATATATAAAGCATGCCAAAATAAGATTAAGAGACTTTACGAACATTGCACAGTAAGTCAGTGGCACGTAGACATAGAACTAAGGATTCCTTCCTTCCTGACTCTCACTTCCGTGCTTTATACTGTACTTTTGGTAATGTGTCTGCATTCCCATAGCAATATTATTCTGGCACATGATAATGCAATAGTTTTGAAATATTCTTTTCATGTGATGTGTGAAAACATAAAATCTATAGATGTGCAATATACATGGATAGAAGAATTCATATTACAATATGTAGCTACAAGTATAATAAATGGAAATTGATGAAAAGGGAATCTTTCTACTGCTGGGATTTTAAAGAATTAGACAAATGTGCATAGTTCAAATAAGGCAGAATATTCTGCTTCTTGTCATAGAAAGAGCGATGAACATGTATCAGAAGAGAAAATCAGCTGCTGCTTGGTAAGTACCCTATGATTTTTCTTGACTGCTGCCATTTGGGCCCTACCAAGTCCAGTACTTACTGTGCAGATCAGGGATGGTAGCTCCTTTTTTGTTGTTCTGTCTTCTGAAAGGACAGCCTTTCTTGAAAAACTGAAACTATAGCAATGCAATACCATCTCTTCAGAAATATTTTTATTAATTCATTTGCTTTGCAAGCAGGAGCTAAATCGGTATAATTGTGAAGGGAATTCGTGGTCCAGTCTTTTCATCTTGAAGGCAGAAGACAATCCCAGAAAAATCCCAGAATGCTACAATTCAGTGAATGCTATTTTTCTCTTATTTTTATGGCCAGTCTTTGCATACTATGATATTAGGTGAAGCAAGTCTTTGTAATTTATATATTTATGCTAGGCGGTTCTAATTCTTATTATTGTTGTTACTGTTTTAGTAGTAGTAGCAGTAGTAATAGTAAGTAGTAGCATTATTGGAAGTCCCTCTGTAAGGCTCTGTACAAGGAGATCATTAAAAGATAGCATCCTGGAGATGATGCTCTATCTAACTGGAATCAGCAGGATACAGGAACTGCGTCCTGTACGATGAATAACAAAAGAAAGGGTAGTTTACATTCTTTGATACATTTCTGCTCGATTAACCCCCAGTGGGATTTTAGCCCTCCAGTCACATTTTTTTGTTCCTCTAATCTTCTTTTGTATTTGCTCACTGACCCCAAGCATGTATTTGACTTGTGACCCTATTTCTGTTAATAAAATACAGGCCATCTGACCAGCATTCACACCAATGAACTACAAGGTGATGATTACCTCATTGTAAATGCTGGGAGTTAGCAGCACGCAGCAGGGTGAGGCTGGTGGTTGGGTGGGCTGAAGATAACCAACGAAGGCAGCGTGAACAATTCTGAACTGTGATTTCAAAACCAAACTGAAGATAATAAACTCCTTAAAAACATGTAATACTGTCCATAGAAGAACTGTACATCTCCTTATGTACTGTTCAGCTATTAATTAGTCGATAATGTTTAGGGGGTTATGGCATGACAAAAAACAATTATAGCTATAATGTGGAAATTTTCAGTATCTGTATGGGTGGTAGCTTATAAAATCAAAATTACCCTATTTACATTTTGGGTTATCAATTATGATTATATGCCTCATGAAAAAATACATCAGCACTCAATGGTAATAATTTCAGTATAGTGTTTTGAGACTAAATTAACACTGGAAAGGATAGGTGAGCTCTTTCTAAGCAAAGTATTATTTGTTTTTAAAGCACTAGTAGAAATGTAGAATTACGATTTTTTTTTTTTCAGAAAATGTATAGTAATGAACTTATTAATGCTTTCACCAAATCCTTAAACCATGAATCTTATGAAAAGCACTGTTAATTGTGTGTTACGTGAAAAAATCATGCCAAAGCCATTTATCAGATATGTAATCTGTGGCTCTGTTTTGTGACAGGAAGCCATTATTTCCACTGAAAAAACAAATCCGTTAAATTTGAACTATTAGATTACGGCAGGGTTAAGGCTGCTTCTGTGCTGTAGAGTCACATCAGGGTCACAGCCCAGTTCTAGAGATGTACTGCAAGAGCTTCATATCTGATTAAGACAAAAAACTGATAAAAATGTAATGCAGACTAACAATATGGAATTATCTGATGCAGTTTGGGGGGATAGGGGCAGGGGGTATAACATCATTCAGTTTATTTGCATATGTTTGTTCTTTCTACTGAAATCAATCTCTTTGAAGGAAGCAAGAAAACTTTAGAGAAAGAAAATATTATTAATGCTGGTAAGAGAACACAGAAGAAAATCTTTAGTAAACATTTCTTTTCCAGTGTTGATTATCATTCTGTCTAATGTTTATTTTCATCATTTTCTTTGATCCAAACACAAATAACAATAAAGTTAGCTCCATTTCTTTGAACTAACAAAACTATACTGTGGCCAAATTTGGAGCAAATTTTTCAGTGGCGTTTTTCTTTTTCTCCCAAGCCACATAACAGATTTATAGAGGAGATATTTGCATAACTCACACCCTCTCCTATAGAGGAACGTTTCTATGGCTAACAGTAATTTACCTGCTGTGGGCTTCCTTCTGACTTCATTGAAAAGGCTGAGGGCTGTAAGTGTGTGGGCATGTACTCGATAGCAGTCAAGGGAGCACCAGTGGTTCAGGGCTTTGGGTCAGGGCTCACCTCCTTGTGTTATGAAAATTGCTACGGTTTATAGGGATTGACTGTGGCTCTGCTGGGCTGGTGGGTGGCAAATCCAGAATGCAGTCAGTCCGCCCTCCCTGCATTTCCTACCCAAATCTACATCACAGACGTCAGGCAGAGAGGCAGGGCAGGGATGGCAGCGGAGCAGGTCCATGCCTATCAGGATCTCTGCACGAGGGGAGCTGGAAAGGCATTGTTAACGCTTCTCACTTCTGGACCAGAACCAAGCAGCCAGACCACAGGTTGTATCCTCACAATCTTCTTCCATCAGAAATTTGACAGACAAGCATGCACTATAGACTTAGAAGCAACTACGTTCCTAATATAGATATTATACAATTGTAAAATATGGACCACAGTATTTACCATAGTGTTTGAAAGTAGGTCTGTGTTGCTGGAGGTGTTTTAGTACGTACACATGTAAAAACTCTGCCAAATCACAGATCTGCTGAGAAGACCAAAACCACAAGATCGTCTCAGGTAAAGCTATAGACCATGTCTATAGCTTTGTGTGCCTGGCAGGACCTGCTGGGGTGATGGTCAAGAGTCCGTATCTGTGATGGAAAGCATATATGTCAACCTCAGATTACAGCTAGTATGTATTCCGGCTGTTCTGTTCCTGCATGGAAATATTGTCTCTGAAATTGGTGAAACTTATGAATAAAGACCAGAAAGTCCAACCTCGGTCAATCAACTACAGAAGAGCTACATGCTGGATAAACTCACTGCTTTTTTAAGTTTTTTGAGGATATGATACAGAAACATGAGAGATTTTCAGGTTCTCTAAGACTTACTATTTTTTTTGCTCTCCCATTACATTCCTGTGTTTGTCCCACTGCTTAGCCTAGCTGAACAAGGGCATCCGGTCTAATGATTGATTGCCTCTGTGAGCAGGTCCAAGTTTCATCCTTAGATCAGCCAGCATGTGGTTGATGACAGGGACAAAGCCAACCCTCATCACTCCCTAAGCAAATCATCTTCCCTTTTACCGTACACTTCGACCAAATTATGATTTCACCATTGAAATAAACATCAAAATTTCCACCAGCTTCAGTTAGATTGGGATTTGGCCATTGGCTTCTAAGTGCAGATGGCCTGTTAGAGGGCTTATTTTTAAATCAGGAGGTGTGTAAATGCTTCAAGAGATTATAAACATAGAAATGAATACAAATAACACGAGGTCAGGTATTGCTAAAAAGTGTCGTTAGAAAATGGGCATGTTTAAGGATAAGGCAGAACTAATGCCAGTTACTGCGGGTGACTCCCACTTGAGCAAGAATGAAAATTTGGGTTCTGAACTATGCAGAACAGTTTTGGCTGAACCTTTTTACTTTTTATTTTTAAATACATATAAAAATGCCAAATAGAAAACAGTTGTTAACTTCAGCAGTTTGTTCTGCTCAAAATAAAGTAGTTCTGGTCCTAGAGGAGGGAGTCCCCAAACGGTAACTAACGGCTCCTGTCCAAATGTGTGAGAGCCCATCCCTGTAACACATCATCACGACTGCAAACACAACCAAAAAGCACTGCTTGTTCAGTTTCTTTTTTTTTCTTTTTAACATTATGAAAACAGGAATACCAGAACCGATTCAGTGATTATTGTGCACTTCACTTTCATATAAATATACTTAGGAATATGGCACTGGAAAAAAAAACACACGTCTCTAGGCTCTGTTCCCTAAATTGCTGGCAACCATAGCATAGGTACAAAGACCAGAATGAGCCCACAGTAACATTGACTGTAGATGTCCCAAGGAACAAAGCTAGAAAAGTTAGAGAGCTGTGGATACCCATTTCTTGGTGGAAGGGTGTGAATCAGTGCACTTCCAAAACTTCCAAGCTTTACATTCTTACGTAGTTTTAAGTAAAAATACATAGAAGTGCTCATGTGCTAGAAAAAGCTCTCCCTATTTCTTGTTACTGAAAGGAATGGGACTTTGGCATGTAGAAGCAGAGTCCCTTGTATTGCCTAGTCCCTGAGACTGCATGGCTTGCTGGATAATTCAGAGTTAAATGCAAAATTGTGCTGTGTTCTTCTGTCCTTGCTTTTTGAATAAGTGTTTCCACTCTGCATTTCTGCAAAGATGAGCAGAAAGCCTTGTAGACAGTTGTAGTAACTTCTGCCCGAGTCTGCAGAAGCCTGAAGCAGCAGCAATGAGAGGTATAGCGCTTGAAAACTAAAGATGATAGCCTATGTCACGCTGAAAGCTCAGCATGTGTTACAGCTCAAAACAAATGGGAATCCATGTAAAAATAAATAGTATATGGCTTACTGTAGTGATGACTCCATTTTGGGGTGGTTGTGTTTGTTGTTTGGGTGGGGTTTTTTTGTTAAATAACATTCAATTTAATATTCAGTTATTTTTATATTCAATTAAAATAAAATATTTTCTGTTATTGTGATAACATGCTTTGCCACTGGTGGTTCAGGCCTTAGTGGGTGTAAAGCTTTTGTGGTGCCTGTCTAAGGATGCAGCTGCTGTCCCAGCCTACCCTGTTGTAGAGTATGTCCATCTTGAAAATTCCTCTTCAAAATGGCTCTCTAGCAGAATCACTGTGCTCTTCACATCCAGGGACTGAAACACGAGTTGTGCCTCAAAAATCCTATGTTATATAGTCCCACGGTAATTCTTCTTCCTTTCTCTCCAGTAATTTTCCAATGCTGGTTCTGGTCTGTTCCTGTCTGCTCAGCAGGGGGTGGTTTTGTTCTTTTTCTTTGTTGCTATTAATTTTCCTGTAACTACTGTCTACTATATTCACATAGCATCCTCTATCAAGCTGCTAAAACAGTGTTCAAGTCTATTAAATTCCCCATTTTAAAACAGTAATAAAAGGTTTTTACTAAATAAATACATAATGCTTCTCCCAGATCATGCAACAAGGAAACCAAATATAGAGCTGAAGTTCCCAGAACTTGGGAGGACAAAGGAGCAGTTTACTAAAGAGCCTTTTCCCAACAGTCAGAGCTCTGATAGTCCTTAGAGGAAATAATAAATCTTTCTGTGTCACTCTTCCCTAGATTTCTTTTGTTGTTTAGGATTAAAAAAAAAGAGTGTAGGTACTACTTACAAGGCAGCTTCCTTGACGTTTCTGGTAGTCCAACCAAGGGACGAGATTGTGTGTATAGGAAGGGGAGATGAACAATTCATCCTGTAAAGGAATTAAAAACAAAAGTGGAAATCCTTTGTAAGAAGAAGAGTGGTTGGGATTATAGCTGCATGCTTTCACTAATGACTTTGCAAACATTTAGCCAGAGATAACCTAGAAATCCAGTTGCACTTTATTTAATATTCAGATAAGGACCATTCACCTGCTGTTAAGCTACAACATCTACAATCATTCTTTGAATACTGATAATTATATGAAGCAGACTCCCCTAGAGGCTGGTAGTCTAGTCTGGATTCACCTGGAATACAAAGATGAATAATATTGCATATTACATGCACCCAAGTAGTTGCAATTTATAGAAATGTCCATTTATGCTCCTGAAAAAAAGATGTGTATTTCCCTAGGGGTATAATATATGGTGATAAAAACCTGTGTGGGGGACTGTTTGGATTGTATCTCCTCGTATGCCTGTTGTTGATTAATTAATAAACAAATAAATCGTTATATTTAGCCAGATATCTCACTACAAGACCATAAAAGAGAAAATGTTAAAAAAGAATTTTGCGTGCCTCACCATAAGGAAGGGTTACTCAGAGACACAAGAAATGAGTACTAGAAGTGGCATCCAAATGGCTCAGAGTAGATATGTGTATACATTTTTAAAAGATGAGTAGCATTATGAATATGCTCTCTCTGCCTCCTCCTTTCCTGCGCTTTCTCCCATCAGGTGCCTTGTCCTTGTTCTCCCCTCTCATTTGCTGATGGCTGATAACACCTTACCTCCACCAGGGAAGCAACCGGGAAGTTTGCTCCTTCCTCACAAGACTGAGGGTATAATTAGAACAACGCACCTGCTCAGTCCTCCGGTGACTCAGTTAGTCTACATCCATGTCAAAATCCATGCTGTGAGGGTAATTTGATCATCTCACTTACTTTTTTCATATACTTTATATGAATAAACCACCAGAACAAGCCTCTGTTGAGTTGGTTCAGTTTAATCTCACAAATTTGTGTCAACTCTTTGTTGCCAGAAGAATTTTATCATTTGATCTCATGGTTACACTTTAGTGGACTTTAGTACATATTTTATTTCACTCTCCAGAATATAGAATTCCATTTTGTGTCAAAATCATCTATTTATTATTATCTATTTATATTTTAGTGATACTTACAGGCTTCAACTGAGATCAGGGGCTTGTTGTACCAGACAATACAGAAACACGCAATAAAAGAATTCTATCCCAGGAGCCTTATAAGCTAAATAAAGGCTGGGAGAAAGGAAATATGACCCCCATTTTACAGATGGGAAACTGAAGCTCTGACAAGCTCTCCATACAATGCAGCACAGTGTCATACAGCCATACGGAAGAGAGAATTCTGAAAAAGCGATGAAGTCCAGAATCTATACAAAATAAAGACATATTTAAACCCTCTTCTACTGGCAAGCATCCGTGTAAGTACCAATAAGTTACAGATGTACACTGATATCATTTGCACACTGAGCATCCTAAAGCTCCCTTGGCCTTCTCCGTGCTTGTTTTGTCTCCAGCCTCCCCTTCAAAGGTAGAAGGCACCTTTTTTTGATGCTGTCTTCTTAGGCTCGTAAGAGTTAGTCTACCACTGCTTCCTCTAGCACTTAACAAAAATTTACCTCTAGCCCTGCGATGCCACAGCGGTGTCAAATCTCTCTGACTGCAGCAGCTTCCAGGCTCAGCAGAGATCTATCAAGGGTCTGTTAGGTTCTCCTTCCCAACATCCGAAGGGTAATGTAATCTTTTTGTCCTTGAACAGAGCCTGGAATCTCCTGCATTAAAATACTTTTCCTCATTTAATCTGCTCCTCCCAGAAGACCCTGTAAAATCCTGGGGAAGCAGTAGCCAGCAGAGGGTACTCGCTCAAGACCAAGCAGCAGAGAAGCACTTTGATATTCCCCGGAGACATAGCAGAAACAAGTGGAAATGGTAAGTTTACTATCTTCCTTTCAAAGATCCCTGAAGATAGGGGAGGAGACTGCCAGGAATGAGGGCGAGGGTAGCAGTTTACAGAGGGGTGACCGTGTCCCCCTCAAATCTGCTGGGCAACTGCAGACATTTGCAAGCCAGCCGGCTGAATTTGGTTTGCAGAACTCCGTGAGCTAAACTCTTCACCATCCTAACGGCACCACTATAACATTGCCTTTTGAGTAAAAACCAGTTCAGACTAATTGTCAAGGATCAGATAACAGGAAAATATTTCTATTTGACAGTCTACTATTTTTCAATTGTTCCTCTGTTACATATCTAAGTAAACATTTGTTCCACTTATCATTTCTGAGCAAAAGACATGAATCATTTGACTAGTAAAACCACAACGACAGCTGTTGCTTATTAGAAACAGTCATCTTGTTCAAGGGCCTGCTATGGAGGAGTTCTTCAGGAAACTGTTTCTGCTTTTAGTGCTTTACAGAGCAATGAAAGCAAAGTTGCAGAAATTAGGGCATTTTTATTTCACTTATGTGACTGGCAAAACACACAGGCGCGCGCACACACACAGAGCAATCATTATAGCTGAGCTAGAAGCCCCCAAGAAACAGGAAAATACTCATTTAAGAATACTACTAATGCTATAATACTTATGTTCTTTGACTTCGTGACATTTATACAGTTCTCTACAATACAGGTCAAACAAAACTGGATTTAAGGGTCCCTTTGTAAATAGGTTATACTATTTGGGATTTTGGTGGTGGATACAGTATTTATACCAATTATTATGCATGTACCATAAAAATTTTTCACTATTTATGGTTTCTCCAGGTCTCAGGAACAAATTAATTCTGGATTCATAAAATCCCTAGAAGCCAGTCATCAATGGTCGCTACTACATTACCTTCAGATAAAGCTTCTCCAGCCAGTGGTTTGGAAAAAAAAAAAAAAGAGAGAATCAGTTTTAAAAATCTGATCAGGATAGGAAAACCAGGGAGGCCAATTCTACTTAATTGCTTAATTGCAATTAAATACTTTTTAAATTAGTGGAAACCAAATAGGGGAGAAAAACTGGATCACAAGGAATTCAACAGCAAATAAGTGAAACTGAGTCAGGTTAGGCGTAAAGATTTTTCTCTTTCTAGACTGCTGGTTCAAAGGCATTGTAGAGCATATTGTTTCTGTGACCTGTATGAAACAAAATTACATTAAACGGAGACCTAACAGTTAGGCATTTTATCAGACAAAATCGCCGGACTGGTATACCCTGTATGATGCCCTTATTGTCAGCTTCGAAGGGAGAAGCCAAAGTCTAAATGAGCACAGAGACTGCACTGATCCCAGCAGAGCAGAGGGGAGGGACCCTGGCAGGGCAATGTAGAGATGCTACCAAGTAGTCTGCTCTGCAGTTAAATAGGAGCACTTGTGGCTTTGTGGCTGTTGCTTAAATACCTCTCAAAAGCACAAAATTCTTTTGCAAACATTCAAGAAGAAGGAATAAAAAAAAAATTCTAAAAATGGATTGTTGGATTATGGCGAAAGAAAAGGAAAGCAGAACAGAAAAACGGCGGAGAGAAGCGTGTCATGGAGGAGGCAAAGCTGAGGTTTATTTTAGGTTAGAAATCTGCAAAACTGCCACCAATTCAATAATAGTATTCAGTGAGGTTTCTAAAGATCCTATCCTGCCCTTCATTCACCCTCACAACACTCACTGATGGGAGTCAGCACTTTGCTGCAGCTGGATATTTATAACTCATTTGTTCGGTGTAACATGCCTGTTCTTACTAATCTTAGTCAAGTGAGTAGTCCATCCTCATGTGTCATCCCACGGAAGTCAAATGTGCTATTAGCATAAGTGATGATTACTTATCTGTGTGAGGTCTTGTGAGGTTGGGTCTTTCAGCATCAGTATACTTGACATGGCAGTCTTTCTATTATAATTTAATAAAACGGGGCCCAATTCAGTTCAGAGGTGCCTTGAGGAATCAGCTGGGCTTAAATGGTGCTTAGGCCTCTGACTGGACCTCCGCAAACCCTGAATTTCATTGAGGGAATACTAATTACTCGGGGGGGTGGGGTATTAAATTATAGACTCGGTTCTTTACCATTGCTCGGAGCACAGTACATTTGCACGTGCCTGAGCAAGGAAACGTACAGCCGAACACACTCCCAAGAAAGTTCTGGTAAGACCGCTTTCCTTGGTAAAAACAGGGACTGCAGAAATGCCATTAGTAAACAGTTCCGAGAATTTGTACATGTTGATGGGTAAAATTTCACTCTAGAACAATACTGTGCACTGAAAATGGCCAGTATAATACAGTGGAGAAAACTGCATCTCGCAGCTGCACGGAAACGGCAACCTCTCTTCCCATCGGGTGGAAAAGCCCTAATCCAGAACCCTGTGCAGTCAGTGGAAATCTTTCCCTTTGGGCGGGCTCTGAGCAAGCACGCTCAGGCACCCCTGATGCGTCTGAGTCTTGGCTGATTGTGTGCAGTAACGCACTCAGTATAGCATCTGTAAAACCAATCAGTCACCCGTAATCAACTGCTTGGTGCAAGAAGGAATCAGTCAGTTCATTTTCTATGCCACGCACCTCTCCTAAGGAAGGACTCCTAATTGCTGCACGGCTAAATCAGCAAAAGACATCACTCATGCTAAGCACATGATTTTAAAGGGTGATGTGTATTTCTAACAGCTGATATTCTCCTTCTTTCTAGATTTTTCATATCTTTTTGTTCTTTACCTGATTTCTGAGCAGATACGAGCCTCAGAGTGGCTCCTGTATTCTCTCTGAACCTCCGTTCTAAGATCCTACAGCTCTTGTAGCGTTTACATCTTTCATGAATACTGCAGCAATTCCTTGTGACCATCTCCTTAGTTCGTAGTTCTCCTGATTCCCAAAGTGTAATGGACATAGGAAAATTTTGGACCCTAATTTCCTAACCAGCTAGCTCTTTGCTCTGCTCTTCATTACATTTGATCTGCTATAGTTACAGGGTGCATAAGCAGTCTTCCGTGTGACCCCACGAGGTGTTTTAAAAAAAATATATATATATATTTGGGAAAAAAAAGTCTTAATCAGTGATATAAAAAATACGGCCCAGCTGTTAGATCCAGAGGGTTTGGCACACTAGACCACAAGTAGTGGACCTGTTATAACATTTGATCCTTATCTTTGCTTGCTGTATCTGTTAAAACAATCTGCTGTTTGTGTACCTACTGCTACACATCCAGCTTTTCAGCCAGGTGTTTGTGAAGAATTGTATTTATTAATTAGTACATAAATCGTTTGCCAAATTATGAATATTAAAGGCATATATGCAGGTCAGTCCTGTAAAATCACCCATATAAAGTGCATTTTACACAATACATCACTTAGACTTTTAGTGAAAGACTAAAATCTGCACATTAAATGGCAGACAGGTTTTCCCAAAAATAACAATAAAGAATCATCGTCAATATTCATGAAACAGTACTATAAAAATTTATTTTTCATAGTTGTCTGAACAGCATAAGTTTTTCTCCTGTTAGTTTTAAAATCAAGTTCCAACATTTCCAGAGTTTAGGTGCCTTTGCAGGGCAATGCCCTCGTGCAGCCCAAGAACATGTCCAACTTCAGCCAGCTGTAATCCATATGAAGTCAATAGGACTTTCTCATACTAAAATTAAAAACCTTTGGAAAAAGCTTGCTTAATCAGTTTTAAAAAGATTTTGAGAACTTTATATGTCCACCATTATGTTTAAAAGGAGCATTTTTTATTTGCTCGCCATCCAAGGACTTGATTTTTCTTCATTTTCCCATTAGCCTGGCAGTTTAGCCAGTAGAACCCTTTTATTCCTCCCACTGGAGTAGCACACAGAAATTCATTTGATTCCAGGGGATAGTAGTTGATTTCATTATCATATTATAGAAAATAAAGATTACAATTCCAAATTATTTTGCCTGCAGTCCACACACTAACCATGTAAATGGCAATATGTGGAAAAGTTGACTACATCATAAAAAATTAACTTCCTGCAAGGATTTTCTTGAATTGGTTTCAAAAGAATCTGCTGTTTGGCATCTTTCCTGTACTGAATTTCTGGAGGGTAACTGCATTATGTGCATGTATAACATGCAAAAGGAAACATTCGCTGAGCTCTCTCTGTCTGCTACCAAATGTAACCATAGCACATTGTTTGTGTTTAAAAGAGTTGCCTGAAAGCAAAACCCTATACGCGTATAAGGTTATAGGTGTGCGCGTTGTAAGGCAACTACTAAGGGAAGGTGAAATACTATTCTCTTTCACTTGCTGTGGAGTGACAAAGGTTGCATCTAATGATAATTTGAATATTCTGCCAACATTTGGTGATATTCTGCCCCTGCCAAAATAAATAAATAAATGAATGCTTCCATCTCCCAGAGCAAATGCCCTGTAAGTCTATAGAAAACAAATTAGGAATGCGTTATTCTCAATGAAAAAAGTCTCCACAAGAGCTATAATTTTATTTTTTTTAGTGCACAGAATAACATAAATCAAAAGAAGCAATAGTCTACCTTGTGTTTTGACTACTTTGACCCTCTTCAACCCCTGCCAATTTTTATCTCATTTTTGTTTAACTTTGTACATCAGAGTTTAATTTTAAACCTGGTCCTGAAGACAGTGATGTATAGGGTACATCAAGTATAGCTTAAATTACCCTCTCCCCAGTGATTTGAAGTTGAGGGGAGGGTCTTACTCCGCAGCAGGGTGGGAAAGAGAAATGGTCAGATGTTGCCCTTTGAACCTGACCACCCTCAGCTACAGAAACATTTATGCCAGAACATCGTTTATTGATTTTATTATATTTTAGGATCTCTTAAAACTGTTGGTGAAGTTTGCCGTATATTAATTTTTGACACATGCATATAAAAACAGAAATACGGGTTGAGCAGAACCTATAAATATAGACAACGCTGCCCAATAAACTCACATCCTTTCACTTATAGGTTTCTATTTCAGCTGATCATTCCGAGCAGCCTGTCTTTGAAAATAAATGTTACCCCTCTGATAAGCTAACCAATTTGAAGATTAAAGCTGCATTTGAGGATTAAAGTTTTTCTTATTTGATTATTGTTGTGTCTTGTAGCAGTAGAAGATAAATATTAATAAAATGTTAAAGTCCAATTCTACTCACTTTACTCACGTGAGCGTTTTATAGCATGAGACTGAGCAAATTATGCAGGATTTGGCCCTTAAACTCAGCACTGACTGCTCTGTTTTCTCAGTCCACTAAGAATAAGTCTCCCGTGAAATGTTACATGTACCCGGCAAACTCGTGAACCCACTGCTGCCACAGAAAACTCACACTGATGGCTAGCTCTGAAAACTCGCCGTCCAATTATATACCACAGAGCTATGTATGTGTTTTTATTGAGGAGAATAAAAACCACAAGCAGTGCTCTACGGCAGACCACAAAATGGGTTTGGCACCTGTGTCTCTCCTCGGAGCCGAAGTTTGGGAGCTGCGTTATCACGTGGCCTGCTGACCCCGGGAGAGCAGCGCTGACCTTGTCTTACACGCAGGAGTCTATTGCGATGGCTCCCCTGAGAGCACAAACCAGCTGCAAACTGCTGCAATGATTAACCCTTATGTGTTGTAGATGTTACATCAAGTCATGGTAATAAAGCTTTCACTGCATAACAGATCTCCTGCTTTGTAAATTGTTGCTCTTATCAGCTGCACTCGAGGATGTTATCCCTTTTCTGTGAAGCATGACTGCTGCGTTGTTCACTGGAAAGGCTACCAGATCTATAAAGTCTGTGATATTTATTCAATTGCTTTGGAGAATAATACAGAGAATAGGCTTTGTTTAAGCTAAAATTGCAGCGTGTGAAAACAAAAAAAAAAACAACAAAAAAAAAAGAGACATGAAATGCTCATACATACGAAACAATATATTAATTAAAATCCGGAATGCCTGTAGCAGATTTGAATCCAGGAACACCAGATTTGCTATAACAGACAACTGCGTTGTTCCACTGAGTCCAGGCTCCTGTTTGTGGAAGTATTTTATACCTAACGTTTTGTAAAAATGCAAACTCTTCCAGCCTCTGACGTACCTGGGCAAGTACAGAGTTTTTGCTGTTTGGCTGGAAACAGGATGCTTGTAGCAATCAGCACCACCACCACCACCCCCCCCAAAACACAAGCAGAGTAAGTCTTATTTTGTCATGCACTTCAAATATCAAGTCTAATTCTACGCTTTCCTGTTTGCATAGAAGCTAATGGCGGGTTTGAGTGTATGAGCCCATAATCCAAACCACAGACCTGTGAACAGGGCCCTGGGCTTCCTCAGAAACGTGATGCCTTTTCTCCCAGCGTGCTTCCTACCCTTCCCTTGCCAAATCTATGGACACAAGGCTGTGAAAGAAAAGGTGACCTTAATGTAAGCCACGGTATGATATGATACGATCTGCTTTAGTCCGCCAAGAGCCAGAGACAGTATCCCTGAGAGATGGAGGCTGCCGTGTGTATCACAAGGACTGTCGCTGCCCACAGTGGCTGTTTCAGGGGCACTTTCCAACATCCCACCAGCCAAGCGGAGGGGAAAAAAGGTTTGTTCAATGTACCCGCCCATCAAAGCAGCGGCTCTGTGTGTTTTAGGGGCACCACACCGATGGTCCTTGCTGTCATTCCTGCCTCTCCACAGCTCCGAGGTTGGGCAGACCAAGAGCACTGCGGGGCTCTGTCCCCAGCTCCCAGGGATGGTTCATAGCTCTTGCATCCACAACCTTTCTCAAAGGATAAAACCGGCTTCTAGCTTCAGGAATTAAAAAAAAAAAAAATACAAAAACATCCCTTTGGTATAGACAGTGGAAAAGTAAATCCAATTTAAGGAAACAAAAAATGGTTTCCCTAAAAAAACTAAGGTGTTAGGAGTTTTGGGAGGGGCACTCAGATATTGTAAAACGTGTCTGTGAAAGGCCTTGGACTGTTTAGGAGTGGGGCACAGTAATGTCACCCGCTCAGCGCAGATTGAGAAAAGGCACTTTGGAAAACTTTCCCAGCTCAGGAGTGACAACAAGGAGGGGGGCTGCAGTGAAGGTGGGTTTCCTTGCAAGACTCCCTGGTGTTCAGAAGGAGCGGGTTAGTGCCCTTTGATAAGAGGTAAATTAACACCACTCTCTGGTCTATGACTCATCCCTTCCTCCACTTCTTTTAATCGCATTACTTCGGCTTGCCCTTAATGAAATAGAGGCCGATCTGCAGGAGCTGTGCTTGGGCTGGCCTTGCCAGGGGCTGCACGAGGTGGTCTTTATTCCTCACCAAGGAAGATGCTGCTCCGGACTAATGATGCTTTGCTGTTTGGTATCCGGATTCATCTGCTTGAAAAACACTGCAGATAGTGTTATAGCATAAGTGAGGCTGGACACGGTTGTTCCTCACTCATTAGCACAGGCAGCATTTTCCTACAGGGACTGCAGATGAAAGCAAAGAGTTTATTCTTCTCTTTCCCCACCTCCCCCTCCATAGGCATATAAGCGTTGTTATTTTAACACCAACAGCTGCAGTTAAAAAAAAAAAAACAAACCGAACTATGCAAGTCCTCCTACATCAAATATAGATAAAAAGACAGTGACAAAACAGTTAACAACTCCAAAACTGGCAGAAATGGGGAGAAGCAGTAACTTCACTTATCAAGTGTAGCAGCTCCTGTTTTATTCTGAGCAGCTGCTGTGGTCTCCCAGGTGGAGACCGTTGACCTGTGAAGGGAGCAGAAGTTGCCTGTTTCCTCTTTAGGAAGATGGGTAAGGGTCTCTTGGTGATGGCACCTTGTGTTCTGGTGGCTCCTGCAGGTGTGAGCAGGTGGTGATTGGTGATTGGTGATGGTGATTGGTGATGGTCTCTGGCTGCTGTGGGGCTGTATCCCTTCCCTGGGGGCCTGTGTTTGGAAGCTGGGGAGGTCTCATCTGCCCTTCCACCTCTCAGCCCTGCTCTGGCTGTCACTCCTATTTGCAAGGTACGGTTACCCTGATGCTGGGTTAATCAAAGGGGAGAAGGAAGCAACAAATTTAGTGAAATTATCTTGAGATTATTTTATTCTCTTGTGGGGTTTCTGTATGAAGGGGGTATCTACTCTATTAACTCCCATTTATATCAAGCCTCTACTATTAATAGGTTTTGCATATGGGAAGGAAGAGGATTGACCTTTAAATTCATTAAATAAAGCAAATTTAAAAAAAATAATTTTAGTTAAAAGCATTAGCATGATAAAAAATACAAGAACAAATACATAGACATCAGTATCTGGGCTTCCGTTAACACTAACGAGCAAATTATTGCAGGGGAAGATTTGCATTATTGGAATATATATTCCAGCCTCCATACTGATATATGTGATGCGGGGTTATCTTTGTATGGCTCCTCTTTCAGAATATATTTTCTTCTTATAAAATAGCCTCTTTTTAACTCCCATTGGGGACCTCCTTATAAATGAGGAACTGGCCCTCAAGGGACTGGCCTGGCTAGAAAAGTGTGTTATTAAAAAAAAAAAAAAAAAAAGGCATATTAGAATACTAAGCAATATAATGAGCTCATTTCTTTGGGTTTGTTTTTTTTTAAATCTTAAAAAAAAAAAAGTATAGCCAAGTTTTTAATTAAACATTCTCTGGATGTTTGAATTGTGTAAGAATTAGAAAATCTTGTTGTATTTTAGAGGGATTAATTGCATCAATTTAAGGTTCTTGCTCTAATCTCAGATATGCAGTCAGGTATCACCACTTTTCTCACCAACCAGCTACAGTATCATGAATATGTGATGTGTGCCCACGTAGTTGGGGCCACAAGGTGCCCCTCGGAGGGGCATTCTCCACCCACAAGTGGCAATTAATGTATCCGTCTCCTAACCTTTTACAGGGGAATGAACATAGGTCCTCTATACCAAAACTGGCTAAATACGGAGATTCAAAATATTATTGGTCCTAATAACAAGTATTGATTTACACGTGCTGAAAAGCTTCTGTTGCCTTCACAGCAAGTAGTCTAAAAGATAATTAGATTAGTAATGTTTTTACCACCATCTTGCTTTTCGAGTCTGATTCTGGAGTCACCGATGTCCAATGGTCTCTGGATCTCCGGCATCGCTCTGCTCTTAGGTCTTAACCCATCCGTGTCTCAGCTTTCTGACAGAGCCCTTTGTAAACTTGCTGCTGGCTCAAAGTAGTATTAATCAGTATTTTGTTATGCAGCTCAGTCTATAAATTCAGCTATTTATTTTGTCCCCATTCTACCCCAGGCCCCCACAAGCGGGAAGAGGTGAAACCATTCAGGTTATTCTTCTCAGAGCTCAGCTAATGTCATCTGCTGAATACAGCTCTAAACATCTGAAGTTGGTGAAATTAAATAAAGTGCGAGCATCCTTTGGTCTGTAGCTCTTTGCCTTTAAAACAATTACTCATGGTAACCTTAACAATGGTATATTAAGAAAAAAAAAAAAATCCTCATAAAAGAATTTAGTGTTAGGATGGAGCTCTGCCTGATATTAGAACAATTATGGAGCAGATGCATCCACTCTGAACAAAGTGACCTTTTCATCAAGTTACAAAACATTAAAGGTTAAAGAATGTTTGAAAGGAAGTTAATACTTTTAAAACATTGGAAAAAATGGCCATTCTTTCCAGACCTGACCAAAATCAGTGGGAAACTATAAGATGACTGTTTAGGCACATCCAGTCATAATTTAAGCAACTCTTATTACAGAAGGATATAAAGTATTTTACGTCATCTGTTTTATTTTAAAATTAGAAGTGCTTTTTCAGACCAGAAATGAGATTTGATAGGAATAAATACCAAATGAAAGAAATCTGCTCTAAAGCTGGTTAATTGCGATTTTAAAAGTCGTGTTTCTTCCTCGCCATTGTGTACAGATGACATGAGAACAAAGAGAAGGGAATCAATGATGGTGTCAGATTTTCTTAGTTTCCACATCTCGCCTGACCTGGATGGTGCAAACTGCAGTCCCTGGTGCAGGAGAACCGAGCTCCCGCTTCCCCCTCGCCCCCGGGAGCAGCGACCTGGTGCCCGCGGCTGCGGGGACACTGCTCCTGCTCCCAAACCAACCGCCTGGGAAGGGGACAAGTGCACGGATGGGGCTGCCAAGGGCGAGGGGACGCTGGAAAGCATCCTAGGGTGCCAAACAGGAGTGCAACCTCCCCCCCCCCCCAGAATAACCCCACCGAGGGATGCTGCCCCCGGCCTTCCCGGCGGGGTCGGGGCCTGTTGCGCCCAAACAGCCAATTTTTATGATTTTTTTATTAATTTTTCTTGGGAGAAGGGGTGAGGGCGGAGGGTGCTGGTTGCCGGCCGGCTCCCGCCGCACAGGGCCGAGCCCAAACGCTCCGCGTCCTCCCCCGCGGCCGGGCCGCGTGTGCGGAAGGAGCCCCGCGGAGGGGGGGGGGGGGGGTTGGTGGTGGTGAAGGGGGAGCGGAGTTCAACCATCCTGCACATGGTCTGCGTCATCCGGGTCCTGTGCTCTTCATACATAATAAATTTAATAAGGCCCTTTCTAAACAGTAGTTGCTGGGCACGCTGGGGAGGGAGGATTTACGACCCGGCAGCCCCTCTATGTCTTTTTTAAATGCCCCTTGGCCGCGTGCCACGCCGTGGCCTACCGGCCTGCACAGTTTCATTCCCGAGATCAAAGCCGCTCGTCGAGGCGCGGAGGCGGAGGCGGAGGGAGGGAGGCCGGGAGGGAGGCCCGCACCTCCGCCGGGCCGGGGCCGGGGCTGCGGGACCCGGCTCTTTACCCCCGGAGCCGGTTGTCACCCCCGGAGCCGGTTGTCACCCTCGGCCCGGAGCCGTCTGTCACCGCCGGAGCCCGTTGTCACCCTCGCCCCGGTGCGCATCCCCTCGGGGACAGCGAGCTCCTCTCCGCGCGGGGGGGGGGGGGGGGGGGGGGGGCGGCGTGCGGGGACGATCGCGGCGCTTCTCTTCCCTCGGCGGTCGAGCGGTGAAGCCGTGGGGCTCGGAGTGTGCCCGCAGCGGGGTAAAGGTGCGTTATGAACAGACGAATAACTTTTAAGAGAAACTTGAATGTCTCAGTGCAAGCACTGTGTGCAAATCAGTAAAAAAAAAAAAAAAAAAACAAAAAAAAAAACACACAACCCACCCCAAACGTCTGGGAAATTAGTTTCTGTGAAAAGAAAGAAGGATTTTGCTCGGGGTTAGGCTTTATCAACTTCCCACTTCATATATTTTCTCTGGGTTTTTTTTTTTTTTTCAAAAAGAAAAAAGTGTATCGGTGCACAACAAAATCTTTATTGCGTTAAATCACAGGCGGTCAGCAAAGGAGCAGCTGCGTTAGCTGTGCAATGAAAACCTTCAGGTGATGCAAGAAACAAGAGGGGAACACCTTCCCCTTCTCCCAGATCCTCCAAACGCCTTTCAAATTAGCCAGCTCTGAGGAGCGCTGCCAGTCTCCACAAAGGCGTTCCCAAAGCCTGCAGCCAGTAAAACTTTGTATGTAAAGGTAAAATTAGCTAAACCCCTTCTGCTAACACAATGGCTTTTGTTGCCACATATGGTGGAGTTCCAGGATCTGTAACTATTTTTCATAAAAGATTTTCCTACTGCCCAAGTGAATACATTACGCTACAGTAGCTCTGAATGGTATCGCTTATTTCCTTCAAAGCAGCGGCCGATTGTTTCTTCAGAGACCCCAAGTCCTGTCGGGGGGTCGGGGGGGGGGGTGTGTGTGTGAAAGTGATAATGCAGCGGGGCTGAATCGCGACGATAGATCTTATTTTCGCAGGCATCCTCTCCGAAAAGCGCAGCCCCTGGGAGAGCGGCAAGTGCCGGGGGAGCGGAGCGGGGCGGGGGAGGCTCGGGGCGGACGCTGGCCGGGCTCGCCGCTCCCGGGCTGGGGCGAGTGGTAGCCCAGGGGCTGCAGCCTTTCCCCGGCCGAGAGGCACCGCGAAAGGCGAGAGAGCCTCTGCTCGCTCCCCCCCCTGCCGCCGCCGCCGCCGCCGCCGTCCTCCCCGCGGGGGAGCGGGCTGTCCCCGGGGGAGGGCTGGAGCCGCATCCCGGCAGAGCCGGGGCCGGGCGGCCGCTCTCGCCACCCAAGTTTAATTCGCCAACTTGTTGGCGGCGGGCGGGCACAGGCTGTGCCCCACCGGGCCTGGGGCTGGGGGCTTCGAAGCCGCGGGGGCCCCGCCGGAGAGCGGCGCGGGCGCGGGGAGGGACGGAGGGGCAGCTGCGCGGAGGGCTGCGGAGAGCTGCGGCTGGGGTGCCGGTCGAGCTGCCCCGCTCCGCCCGGGGACACCCCGCTCCGGGAGTTCCCTCGCAGCGCCCTGCGGCTTCCTGAGCCAAAGTTTCCCCCCACACACACTGTGGTCTGTTTTGGGTTTTTTTGGTTTTGGTTGGTTTTTTTTTTTTTTCTTTTCGGGAGGGGGACACACTTCTGCTATCTGGGGTTAGGTGGGGAATTACTTTTAGCCCCAGATGGAAGCGAATCGATTCGGACAAGATTACCTACGGTTTAAGAGGATTGCTTCAAAGTATGAAGGCACTGGGCGTGCTTACGCTTTCCTATCTGTTTTCCCCGTGCTCTTTCCGAAATGCCTGGTCCTGATGGCAAGGGCACTGCTCGCCCAGTCCTGATTTTCTGAGGCTTGTTCCATGTCAGAACTGTAAAAGTCCTCTGGACAATTTACAGACAAAACATCTGGTTCGTTAAAGCAAAGCTACTGGACTAAGACAAACAAACTTTGCTGCTGTGTAAATTTACTTACCCAAACAATTTACATTCAAGCAAAGATTTTTAGCCCGAAGAAAAACTTTTATTCATTTGTATTCGGGAGGTTTGGGAATTCATAGGCATTTTAAAATAATTTTGCTCTAATAAAGTTATGTAGATATTACAAAATGTCTTTGTTCTCCTCTCAGATTATTACTGCTGTTATAATGGTTATTGACAACACTTTGTATTTTACAAAAGTGGAGTATCGGTTTCGGTCGTGGGCAGTGGTGTTTTTAAACAAACTTGTCAGATCCATATTCATCTAGTCCAGCCTTAATGAAAACTGTTTCTTCTTTGTTCTCCGCCGGGAGAAACCCAAGTACTTTTTCGCACACTTTTTGCATTTCGATGGGGTGCCACCGAGGCGGTCGGAAGGAGGAGAGGGAGTTTGGGTTTGGGTTTTTTTTTTGTCCCTGGGACAGGAGGCAGCGCTGGGCGCCCGGTGCCCGGCGCGGCTGCGGACTCCCCGCTCTCCGCGCCCGCTCCGCGGCGGCGCCTCCCGCGCTGCTCCTGGAGCCCACGGCCGTGCCTCTACCCGGGGCGGGGGGGGGCTGCTGGCGGCCCCCCTGCCCTGCGCCTTCTCCCGGGGCTTGGCCCCCCTCCGCCGCCGCCAGCCCGGCCCCCGGCGCACCGCCTCCTCCCTCGACATCCCGCTCCTCGGCCGGCGCGGCTCCCGCCGCCTCGCAGTCGAAAGGCCCCAGCTGGCTGATGCCCGGCCCTCCCCGCCTGTCCGGGGGACGCGGGGCTGGCGACGACCCGAAGGGTCCCCACCGGCTCCGTCGGAAGGGGTGGAGGAGCCACCGCGGAGCCGGGGCCGGGAGCGGAGCGCCCAGAGACGGAGCGGTTCGCACAGCGGGTTTGACCCCCTGGAAAAGCAATCAAGCACTGCTAACAAATGAGGCTCCGAGAGCAGCCACACACGCACACGGGGACCTCGACGCAAGCTTCTCCCTTCCTTGATTGCAAAGGAACAAGTGGCGAAACATCCGCAGGCTGCTCGGGAGAGAGAAAGGTTAAAGCCTGAAACACGATGTTTTCTAAGAGGCAGCTGTTCCAAGTTTAATAAACTTCCTTACGGCTCCTCTCTGGCCATTCCCATAACCACCAGTTAATTTCAATGGTCCCTTTAGCAGCTCAGCCCGCTGCCTCCCCTCGGACCTGGGCGGCGGGAGGGGTTTCTTGGGAAACTGTTGGGAGTTTTCATGTCGGGGAATGCAGTGAGCAGTGAAAATAGACAACAAAGAAGGGCACTAAACGGTGTAGTGTTGAAATATAAAACATTCTTAGCTGATGGAAAGTTCAGGAGTGATGATTATCTAATTATGGGACTTATAAATAATTGGTACCTTGGTTTAAAACTGCCGGGAAGAGCGAGCTTAGAGCTGAGCCTGATGTGCTGAGTCTTTGTAGATGGAGTCTGTACAGTCATCGATTTTATGCAGTATGTTTGTAAATGTTACACTTAATAAAATTACGGGTTCTGGCTCTCTGAAATAGACTGTGACCCCCAGAGAAGCTGGTGCACATGAAGGGATCCGCATTTCCCTCTGTAACTCGTCTGATAGAAAGTTCAATATATTTTTATTTTCTTCCTTAAAAAACTGGATATAGTTAACAACCAAATTATTCCACAACTTCCTGAGCGTTTTGGCACGGAGAGTTGTGAATGTGTAAGTGCAGTGCATGTGTCTGTGCGCACGTATGTCTGCTGCCTCTTTCTCTCTCTCTCGCACACCCAAGAGTTATTATTCCTAATTGAACTGAGAAAGTTCCTCCAATTACTGTTTACGGAAAGTTTAACTTTTTCTCATTCACACCCTCCAATCCCAGACCGGGGCACTGTTACAAGCCCATCACCCTCCACTGCCAGCGCTTGTGGCCCGCCCTTTGAGAAGCCAGGTGAGCGTTGTTACACCAACCTCAGCACACGGCAGGGCTGGGTTGTGTATTATTATTTTATTTTTTTTTTTTTCCCCCCTCGCAAACGTTTGTTTTAGTGACACCGTTCAGCTGCCGGGGTTGCAACCTGCCAGCATCTTCCACGCAGGCTGCGCTTCTGCGAGAGGGAGAGAGCTCTCTTAGGGAATCTGTTAAAATACACAATGCCACTAAATTCCTAATCCGTGCCTGGAAGGTGAGTGGGACGGAGGGAGGAGGACGTGGGGCTCAGCCGAGCCCCGGCCCCGCACGGGGCGCGTTGGGCGTAAAGCAGAGCTAGTGAAAGGTGAGCGGATTTAGAGACAGGGAGGTGGGAGGAAAAAAGTTCTTGCAACTCGCCACCCCTCAAAATTAGCGATTGGCCCCTGCAGCGTTTTCCTCAGGATGCTCTGCAGCCGGCTAATGGCGATCAGAACAATTCCTGGCTTTGGAGAGGACGCTCGCACGTTTAAGAGTAGCCTTTACAGGACCGAAATGGCTAAACACGCCTTAGCGCTTCGATTTTGCCGTAGTTCCCAGCGCGTTTATCCGCGCCTGGCGGCACGCTGGCCCTGGCAGCCAGGAGCCCCGGCCGGCTCTGCTCCTGCCCGGCCGCACCGGGGACGGGAGCCGGCCGGGGCTCCCGGTTCCCCGCCGAGTCTCCCAAAGTTTGTTTCAGCCAGACCTGGGAGAAATCCTCCATGTTGAGCAGCGCCCGCCGGCTCGGCCAGCAGCACCCCCCCCCCCCCCGGCTCCCTCTCACCCGGTCCCGCAGCCCCCGGCAGCGCAGCCGGGCGGAGCGACCCGCGGCCGCGTCCTCCGGACGGGGAGGGGTGGGGGTAGGGAGGTGGGGGGCCGTAAATTATTTAGGTTTTCTTTTTGCTAATTCCCACTTAAAAGGGGAGGAGGGAGAGAGGAAGAGCGGGTTATTAATCGCAGCCGAGCCCGCTCTGTTTTCCAAGGCTGTCTAACATTTGTAAATACTTATGCTGCGGCTGGTCCCCTCCTTCCTGGTTAAGTTGTTTAGTATGTTGGGTTATTTGTACCGAATCCCGGTCTGTGTTGTGTCTGATGTGTTGTCGTTGCAATGTGCAGCCGGGGTGACACTGATGGATGCGCCAATGGTGAGACGGACAGATGTTAGGGCGGATCTAGCGGCATGCACCGCCGCGGCGGCGGAGCCCGCCCGCCCGCCCGCACCGGGCTGCCAGCCGCACCGCAACCCGCGCCCCGTCCTGCTGCACACACACACACACACACACATACATACATACATACATACACGGAGAGCGGTTTGGTTTTTTTTGGGGGGGGGGGGGGAACGTCTCGGTGTCGTCTCTTAAGTAGATCTGATCGCTCCTTCTGTGAGCAGATACTGTAACTGTGCGGAGCAACCGGCGAGTATCAATGAGATGGAACTGAGCGAATTTGGCAGCAGAAGCGGCAATTGACAACTCACCGTTTTCTTGTTTGCAAGAAATGTTTCGTTTCCCCCCCAACAGTAGCAATTTCCCGGGGACTTTAGCCGACTGCGATTATTATTTTTTTTTTTTTTCATCCTAAAGATCAATCTTTAAAAAAAAAAAAAAAAATAATCAACTCGTAACAATAATAATCCAAAAAAAAAAAAAATTATCCCAAACCTTCTCCACCCGTCATGTAAAGTGTTTGAATTTCCTGCAACTTGAAAAGGGAAGCAAGAGCAAAAGAGCGGCGCGGCGGCTTTATAAGATGTGAAGACGCAACAACATCTGCACTTAGTCAGGTATTTGGAATTATCCCAAATCTCGAAGAATGGGGGCGAGTGGAGATTTTTTTGATCTTACCGTAGAAGTGAGATCATCCTTTTTTTTTTTTTTTTATTCCTCCCCGTGAACTTTAAAAAAAAAGAAACAAAACCCAAAAAACAACAAAAAAAAAATCGCTACTGTTTTTTGTTGTTGTTGTTTGGTTTTGTTTTGGGTTTTGTTTTGTTTTCTTTTCCCCCCCTTCACTTCTCCCGAGCGCAGGCGGCCCCGGCGCTGCGCGGTGGTGCGCGGTGCGGGCCGCGCCCGGGCGCGCAGGGCGGCGGAGGAGGCGGGAGGCGGCCCCGGCCCCCGCGCGCCCCCCGCACCGCCCCGCCGCCGCTGCGCGGCCCCGCCGCCCAGGGATGCGCAATCAAACCCGCAGCACATCGATCCGCCGCCGCTCGTTGAACTGAGCGCGGCGGCTCGGCAGTGAACTTGGACCAGGAGAAAAAAAAAAAACAAAACACCAACCAAACAAAAAACAACAAAAAACCCCCAAACCCAACCTAAAAAAAAAAAAAAAAAAAAAAAAGAGAGAGGGGGGAAAAAAAAAAAAAAGCCCCCAAAAGAGGGAAAGCGAGGGAAAAGTCAGCTTCCCCGAAGAGCCGGGAGTGCGCGGGCGCTGCCCGTCCGGCCGGCGGCACCGCGGGGCAGGGAGCGGAGGCTCCGCCGGCGGAGACGCCGCCGCCGTTACCGGCCGGAGCGGCCCCCGACACCCCGCCCGCCCGCCGGCGCGGAGCGGAGCCCGGTCGGCCGCGGCGCCAGCCAGGTGGGAGCCGGCGGGCTGGATGTGTGCCGGCGGGCGGCCCGCTGCCCGGCGCGCCGGTGAGTGGGGCCGGGGCGGGCGGCGGAGCGGAGATGCGGGGCGAGGCGGGGGCCCGGGCTGCCGTCGCCGCTGTCACCCCGCGGGGCGGCCGGGCACAGCGGGGCGCCGGGAAAGGAGGCGGGTGTGTGTGTGTGTGTGTGTGTGTGTGCGTTCCCGTGCCCCGGCGTGGCGGGGGGGGGGGGGGCGGCTTCGGCGAGGAACGGGTGTGCGCGGGGGCGGAAAGGGAAGGGCTGCTGGCGGGGAGCGGAGCGGACTGCCCTGCCCTGCCCTGCCCTGCCCGGGGGCGTCCGGCGGGCCGAGCCCCTCCGCCGCTGCGGGGGGCGGCGGGCGAAGTTGGGCGGCAGAGGGGGCGCGGCGAGGAGGGGAGGGGGAGCCCCGCCGCCGCCGCCGCCGCCCCGGGCGGACCCTTCCCCGCCGCCGTGTCCGTGTCCGTCCGGCGGCGCGATGCGCAAAGAGTTAAGGTGCCGTCCGGGGCGGGAGGCGGTGGGAGCGCGGTGCCCCGCTCCCTCTTTGCGGGCTAGTTTGAGTGACACTGCGATCATCTCGTTTCCCTTCAAGCTTCGCCTGTTGCCGCCGCCGCCGCCGCCGCTCCAGCGCCGAGCCGGGAGCCGGGGAGCGGAGAGCGCCGGCTGAGGCTCCGCCGGCTCCTGCCAAGAAATCCCCCGTCTTTATGCCGTGATCTCCCAGCCCGGCCCGGCACCGGGGGCGCAGGGTGGGGTGCGGGGGACTGCGGGCTCTCCCCAGCCCTCCCGCCCGCACACCTCTTCGGGGGGCTTCCCCTCCTCCTTCCTCCGGGGCGATTTGTCAAACTTCCCCCCTCTTCTGCCAGCAGCAGCAGCAGCAGCAGCAGCAGGGCTGTCCTCTCCTCTGTGCCGCCTCCTCCTCCTCCGCCGCCGCCGCCTCCTCCTCCTCCTCGGCATCGTGTATGCACAGCAACAAAAAATATATCCCCAACCCAGCCCTCGAGCCGAGACTGGAGCAGCTCACCGGATCTCTGGGGCTAAAGCAACTCTTCCCACCCCCGCGCCCCGGCAGCCCCCCCCCGCCGGCCGCCGGAGCTCAGCATGCCGAGGAGGAAGCAGCAAGCGCCCCGGCGCGCAGCAGGTACGAGAGCCGCCTTCCCCGGCCCTTTGGTTCTCCCTTTCCCTTCCCTGCCTTTCCCTCGTTACCGCTTTCCAGCGGGCTGAGCCCCTCGGTCTGTACCGGGCTCCCCCCGCCCCGGCTCCGTGCCCCGCTCCCCGCATGCCGCGGATTTCGCAGAGCAACTCTTGGTCTGGAGGCACACGGCTGTGGCGGGGGGGTGGGGGGGGAGGGAATTTGATTGTATTTTGTTTCTTTTTTTTTATTATTATTTTTTTCCTTGGGGTGGCAGGGGTGGGGGCGCGTGGAAGCCCTTTCCCTACTTTGGTACCCACTTTGATTTATTCCTAACTCCGCCATCGCCCGACTCAGTTCTGGGGGTAACACTTGGTGGAAGCCGTTGGGGTGCGTGCGGGCACATTCTACACGCACACGTATCATCTGTGTGACTCTCGGGGTGGGGAAGGAGGCGAATTTTGTCCATTTCCAGCCCGCACCTACTTTGCTTCTCTCCCTTGTAGTCTTCGTTCTTCTCCATCCCCTTCCCTCACACGCAAATGGTTTGTGAAAGCCAGTGAAAATACTCCCTTTTTTAATTTTTTTTTTTTTTTTCCTGTAAAATGAGGTAGGGTACATGGCACGCTGTGATTGAAGTGGTAGGGACAAAGTGATTTGGAGGGTCCGCAGTGTTACTTGAAGATCCGAGCCCAGAACTAGCTCCTTTGCTCAACTTTTATCTTTTTCTCTCATCCCCTTGTACTGCACTGGAGGTGTCTCTGCTGGACGGACAGACCCACCTTGTTGGTCACTTTCTTTGGCAACCTCTTCTGTTAATCCTATTGATCTCTTATTTACGAGTCCAGATGAGAAGCTGCAAAAGAAACCCAAGGAAAAAAAAAAAAGGGTCTGTGTATTGTCAAATGACTGGCAAATGTTTCTGATAGTGCTTTTACAATTTCCTCCATTTTTTTTTTCTTTTTAGAAATACTTTCCGAGGCTTTGTCCTGGCGAGGTTTTTTGTTTGTTTGTTTTGTTTTCCTTATTCCAGAAATGTCAACTCCTGTTAAGCATTATTTTTATTTTTTTTTTTTGAAAAGCCAAATTGAAAAGAAAACAGTAAAAAAAAAAAAAGCAGCCCCACATAATTTTACAGTAATCCTTACTTGGGGATATGTGGGCTGGAAAAGGTTTCCTTGGCCTGTTGCCATCCTTGATTTGATGGCTGATTGATCGCCTGTCATCTGGCTGCCTTTGATCTATTCATTCCCGATAAACATCAATAAATCACTTGCCATGGTAACGCCAGACTCGGTGACGTCACACGTGGCCTGTCAACTCTCTGTCAGCACAACTTCAGGGGCTCCTGGCCGGATGGGCCACATAGCCACATGCTACCAGGGCTTCCAGAGGCGAGGGGCTGGCTTAGGTGGGGGAGCAGGATCGGGTTTGGTTCAGGACAGGTTTGGGGGATCAGCACTCCCTAATCCGCCTTTTCCAAGGGAAGGCTGTGGACCCAGGGGCCGGGTGTAGAAGTTTCCCAGAGGCTCCGGCAGCGTTACCGGTAGTGCGTTTGTAGCTGTTCTGGTAACAACTGGAAGCAGGTAGTCCTGCAGCTTGGTGGGGCGTCGTTGGAAAAGGGACATTCAAAAATGTGCCAGTGCTTTCACACTGTCTGACAACTTCACAGAGCGGTGTGGTTTGAATTTAGTAAACAGCAAGGGATTCAGGGAGTAACACAAATTGGGAATAACAATGTCCACGTTTCCTTTCTTCTCTTCTCTGACACACACACGCGTTCATCCCGTACTTTTGAAACAGAGAAATAGAGTTTCTAGCACTCTGGCTCCATACACTCACAGCTAGAAAGTTTGGAAAGTTTCGCAGTACGGTAGTGATACGATCTAGCAAACAATATCGTAGCCAAGTACTTCATGGTAGTATTTTGCATTTCTGGCCTGTGCCATCAAATGACGCTTTTGAAATAAATTAAAAAGGTGAACTTTTCCTAATGCTTGGGAAGTTCTATTTTGTAACATTCACTTAGTTCTGCAGAATCTAGCTCTTCCAAGTATTTGACACTCGACTGTGCTGTATGTTGGGCTCTCCGTAGGCTGGAGGAAAATGCTTCTGCACTAAACACACAGTCTGAGGTATCTTTTTCTCCTTCTCTGCCACTCTCCATCTCTCCCTCCTTTCTCGAGTGCATCATCCATGATGTGCTATCTATCGTTCATATTTAGCAGAAGTGTAATCTCTTTCAACTTTTAGCTTTTTGATAGCCACATTAAACATTTAGTATTGTGTGTAATTGCTTCCCACTGAAATGCTGGTTTATTGGTCGCGTTGGAAATGTTACTTTTTCTAATAGCAGTAAAAGCAAAGCCTTTTTTTTTTTTTAACACCTTAAAAAACAGCTAAGAAATAACAGGTTAGTTAAGAAATATTCATTACAAAAACTTGACTGCAGGACTAATAGGAGATGGAAGAATGGTTTTGCTCTATCAAAATGACCCGTCAAAACGACTTTGTTTCATATTTGATTTAATTGTCTCTCTCCTGACAGGCACATTCATCAATAGCTTAATGGTCAATCAGAAGTTGGCAGAGTGAGTGCTTTCATTCTTTCCCATACACTAGCTTTGGCTTTACTTTATCAAAATGCCTCTGCCTAATGGATATGGGGGATGTAGAATGACTGAAGGGCTACTTATTTGAGAAGAGTGAAAAAACAAGAACATTTATGCTGTTGATAAGTGCATGAAGATAAATAAGTGAGCTGTATGAGGCGTTTTATTTTAAGACAGAAGAAACTTACTTTTTTTTTTCCCCTCCTTTTTGGCTTCAGAGCTGCGAGTTATAAGGTTCATGACTGCTTTTGTGGCATACTGAGAGTGATGACAAATTGATTGCTTGGTACTGAGAGAGAAAAAAAGGTGGTGGTGGGGGGAGAATTAAAGATGTCTGCTGATTGGTAACTCAGGAAATCCAGTCCCCAGCAACCTTGAGAATACTCGAGAATTTTTTTTTTCTCCAAACTGAAAGGTCCGCTCAGCCATAAAAAAAGAAAAGTTGTTTTGCCAGCTTCATTAGTGTTCACCTAATTAGCTGTAAACCTGATGGATTCCTGACAGCTTTAATGATTGGAGATGACAAGCTCCACGCAGTGTCATCCAGCAGAATTAGGTTTGCAGCTAGTTTGATGTAATCAAGTTGATATTACACAGTCCTGGTTGCCTTTAGTTGTGCATTAACTCAATTTTCTGCTGCAGGTGACAAATGGGCTTTGGTACCTGGATAATCATGTCATAGGAATTAGGGCCCTTTTAATGGTCTGGAGTAGAATAACAACAACAAAGAACTCTCAGCAGCACAGAGCTCGCAGACATAACAGACAGGTGCACAAATTCTTTATGTCTAGCCCAAGTGTTAACACCACGCTGCGGAAGGCTAAAGCTGTCTCGGAGAATCAAGAATCTGGAAAAATGATAATTTCGGTTTGTTTGCTCTGAGACTCAGGTGAATATCGTAGGTAAATTTGGGAGGAAGAGCCAGGGACCGCGGTTTCATTCCTCACCTGTTAAAGCGAGGAGATGGTCAGAATTGCTGCTCCAAGGACTCCTGTCATTTCAGTCAGGAGGGAGAAGGTATTTACTGGTTAGAGGCTACTGTCTAGGAAAGCTAAGATACTGTATTAATAGAGGCCAGTCTTGTTCATGCAAACAGTAATTATCTGTCCTTAAATTATAGCTTTCACTCGCAGCTTTTTTAGAAACCTATTTAAAAGATCAAGAAAATGTACTTCCTACTGACAGAAACGACTCAATACATATTTTGTATACATACAAAGCCCTTCTGAGGAGGGATTGGGAACTAATGATTTGTTGGAAACTCATTTACTTTTTTTTTTTAAAATTGAACAAAACAATTATTGTTTTTTTTAGGCCCAGACAATCACACTGAGTTTTGAAGCCTCTGAAAAAAAACCAAACAAACAAACTTGGACCCATGGGGTGTTTATTTTTTTTCCTGCCTAGTTTGGTTTAAACCCTAGAGGTAGCTCCATACTTTTGGGGGCTCCTCACAACTTCAGTGCTTGCGTTCAAAAGGTGCACGTGGCCTGTGTGAATACTGAAATACATGAGACTGATTTTTCAGAGATGCTCGGCGCGTCCACCTTTCAGGGACTTGAGTGCTCTTGCTCATCCTCAGCACCCCCCGGGCCAGGCTGGGGGGGCACCCCAGAAATAGGGATGCAAGGTGGCAACGCGGGGTGCGCACCCACGTTTCCAGGCAGCTCCGACTTCGGGAAGTTGAATGTTTGCTTTAATTGATGGGGGTTGCTTGCACCTACATACATACCCCAAAAGTAAACGTAGCGATAAAGTAGACTACCTATAAAGGTACTTGCAGTGTCAGCCCTTGCTGTGTTATTTGCCTCCAAACCTGCCACATATTTCTCTGTTGGACAGAGATTCTTCCTAGCAGCAAGCTGACAAAATGATTAGTTATGGCTGTCCTCTGCTTTTTTTTTTTCTTTTGCCTTTTTTTTTTTTTGGCAAAGTGTGAGGAACAATGCAAAAAAAAAAAAAAAAAGAAAAGAAAGAAAAGAAAAAGGGGCATAAATATAAAAAGGCCTGATAGATTCCCCTGAATATCTGTCTGGAAAAGAGAATTTTCCAGAATCAGCTGCCATTTCTCCCATTAGCTTGACAGCTGTCAATTAGGGCTTCAGTGCTCTCCTGGGCCACAGTTTATTGCGTGCGGTTGATGTTGTCATTTTGTTCTCGGTTTTGCCTTGAGCACTATCATGAGCAGGAGTGAAATAGTCAATAACTGATGTATCAGCAGTTATTTCTTAAATTGGCTTACAAGTCTGCATTTTTCCTCTTTTTACTAAAGATTGTTTTGTAAAGTGATTAGAATGAATTGTGACTGCTGCAGGGTTCTGGGGAAGGCAGTGGAGCTGGGGTGAGTTAGCAGGATTAGAGTGGGTCCTTTTTCTCAGCCCTCCTTCCAGGATTAGTGGAAACTATATAGAAAAGATCACCTTCAGGGGGAAGCGTGGGGGAAATTTCTAAGTATGCTACGTGCACCCTTAACGGAGAAACATATGGTGGTACCGAGTGAATGAAAAGAAATAATTTGCCAGGACGTAAAGTAACCTTACGTGTTATCTTTCTGAACAAACCTTGGCACTGCTAGTTTTGCGGTGCAATAGTCCATATTTTAATCCAATGTCATGACCGTTTCCTAGCGAATCCAAATACAGTTTGTCAAATTTTAATATAGCCCTATTTACAAGATGCTGCTAGTAGATCAAGTATTAAGATGCCTGAAGTGTTGCATTGTCAAGTGAGAGTGTGTGTGTGTGTGTGTGTGTGTGTGTGTATGGTTATGATACAACACCGAAAATAACAGAGTTGCAGAGCGATCCTCTGTTATCTTATCTGTGAAATACTTCAGCATCATTTACTAAACAATCTACCTCAGGTGTTTGAGGCTGATTTTTTTTTTTTTTTTCTTCTCCCCCCTGTGTGTGTTTGGTTTGTGGTTTTGGTTTTTTGTGGTGGTGTGTTGGTTTTTTTTTTTTTTTTTTTTTTTTTAATTTAGTTACGCCCAAATTGTGGTTTATCAGCCTTAAGTTAAAAATGAAAGGTGAATACAATATATTGTATTTGGTAACAATGATATGGACTGGTACATCCAGACAGATAATATGCACTTGTAATTAGACTGAATAGACAGGCATTCATTTTTAAATTCTTTGACACATGCATAAAATAGTCATATAATAAGATAAGATGACAATTTTATGTTAGGTTGATAAAGTGTCCCGATACATGCATTTAAATGTCTGTAAGCCTTTTTTTATCCAGACAGATTAATTCTAGTTTCCAGCATTTGCAGTTAGACATTAAATTAATTTTAAAAATCCCACTAAACAATGGATGCGTTGCTTTTTTTTGTGTGTGTGTGTGTGATTACCTAAAGCAGGAGGATTGAAAAAATTCATGCAATTGATTTTTCTTGATTTCAACATTTAAAAAAAAAAAAGCATGACAATTGGCTCAAAGGATTTAAAGCGTAGTCCACGAGAGACTGTAGTTTTCTTAAGTATAATAATGCAGGATAGAACAGTGTCGGAGCTCGAAATTGTTTGTTACCGTTTTCATAAAAAGAACTGTAAGAGTCAAAATAAGTAGGGCTTAATTTCAGAGACTGCGAGCTTCATCCTACTGCATTTTTCTGGTTTTGCTCCTGAAAGGTATTTTGGTCATCTCAGTAGAGAGCTAATCTGCAGAATTTAAACACTTCTCAATGCAGGCATCAACTTTAAGATATTTCTCGGAAAATGTTCAAAGGTTTTTTCCCCCGGGGGGTGGAAGGAGAGTGGGGAAGGAGTTACCAGAAGATCATAAAATATCTGAAAGCTCTTTGCCAGTGCCATTACCTGGCCTCTTCGGGCAGAAAAGGTGCGACTCTTCAAGAATAATCTAAGTTCGTATTTTAGACTTAATTATAAATTATTAATTAATTCTGTCAGGACACATGTTATTAATTATGACTCTCTTTTCTTCATTCAGAGCAGCTGTTGGGAATGGCGTAAGTTGCCTGTATTTGTTGGTATGGGAGTTTACCAGTGAAGAGCTCTCCCCTCCCAGCCTGCCTTACCTTCGCCTCCCATCCCTCCATGCTGGGGAGCGCTGCTAACGCAGCTCAGCTCAACTTGGCATCGCTTCCAATAAACGCCAGTTTCGAAGGGATTCCGCCCGCTCACACAAGGAGGTGGTTTTTTAGGTCCTGTCCATAAATAATTCTGGTTTTAGCAAGGGTGGGCTGGGGGGTGGGCTTGGGGGGGAGGTGGAAAGGGCAGCGGCTGGGCTGCAGCGGGGGGAAGCAGAGCAGGTTTCTTGCCCGGCCGCCAAACTCCCACCAAACTTGAGACATGAGCATGGAGGAAAGAGCTGTTTTATTATTCGTTTGGAATGATTCAAATTCATTTACTTTTGATATTTCCATCATTAAATTGAGCCCTCTGTTTCAGTTTCTTATGTGTTCTTTGCGGAATGCATGTTGCATAAAATAGGCAATTTTTAATGAACAATTTAATGTAAATGGGTTCTGAATTTAAATTAATATTAATGAAGCTTTGAGTGAATTTATTTTGCATACGTAAAGGCGCTTGTAACTCTTTCACCCATACACTCTTGTCTTTATGTACTAACACATTGGTTAGGTGAATTGGCTAGTTTCCATATTTTGTGATTAAAAAACTTTAATGGATTTTACATGGATATTTGTGCTAGTGCAGCTTTACGCAGGTTAGAATCTCTATTATAAAGGTACCCGCCTTCATATTCAGATTTTTGTAGTTAACATTTTTCCGCGTTACCCCGCCGTTTCTATATATTTCTTTCTACTTTGGTTTCGCCTTTATGCTTAGAGAAAAAAATTATTCCGACAATAGTCGCCACAGTCAAGATGTTTTCTTTCTTTGGCTTACCTCTAATGCATTATGTATTTAGGAATGATGGGATGTTCTATAATTAATTCTGTTAGATGTAATTGCTATAATCACTTTGATGCTACACATAATAAAAGTAATATGGTAAGCATATGAAAAAATATAAACACCTTATTGTAACGCTTTACGTAAAATTCTTTTTTAAAATCTTGTTCAGAGCAGAACCTCCGCTTTCATATTTTGTCAGAGCCAACATTTATTTTAAAGTACATTACTTGGGAAATGAATGAATTTTAGATATTGAAAAGGTTTTGACTGGCAGGTTGTCTTACGTGTGTGCGCATATCTCCCTGATTCTGCGCTATTAAAGATGTAGTTCATTAAGAAGCCAATCTTCAGCGTTGCTACAAGTGACACGTAAATATCACCGTATATCTCATGAAATAAGAGACGTATTTGTACATTGTATTAAAATCCAGTACATAGTAAATAACACAGAAATGAAGTTGTACAGTGGAAAGCTTCTTTGTAGCGCAAAATTATGGGAAATATAAAATGTATGAAGGGTCGCGTGTAACTGGAGAGGGAGTTTTTCAGGCATAGTCCCAGGTGGGAAGAAAGACTATAGAAGGTGATTCTACCCCGCCACCCCCCCCCTTTTTTTTTTTTTTTTAAACAAGTAGCTTTGAGTTATTGTTTGCAAACACAGTTTTTGATAGAGAGGAAATGAAAAAAATATGTGCAATGGGTTAAGCTGTGTAGCTGATATCCTTGGTTCTGTAACAAAAAATGTTAATATGGCCATAGTTCTTAATTAGTTGCACACCATACTTAATGCTGCAAAGGTCACTTGGTTTTATGGTCCAGCTTCGTCTATGAATTTGTATGTTTCCCCCCAAATTTATATTTCACTCTCTTGTATTTTTGAAGTAATTGAGTGTTCAAATCGTGGTTAAAATGCAAACTAGAAACAAGATTAGAAAAATAACGTTTAGCGTGGACAAAGAAGAGATTTTATTTTTTTTGTTTCGCTAGTGTTATTTTCAAATAATGCACAGTCTTTGCACGGAGAGCAGAAGTATTACATTTAACTTCTGTAAGCTGAACAAACAAACCCCGACCAACCTCTCGCTGAATTGTTCTGGGGAAGAACAGAACAGGGTGCTGTTTCTGAGTATCTCTGGGACTGGGCTCGGTGCCTGCAGCCCTTTTCCTGCTAGGTCAAGCCTGTTGCTGGAGGGCCAGATCTCAGCAGGGGCCTCCTGGAGGCTTGGCGAGGCTGCTCAAGACTGGCAGCCATCAGTCATCCATCTGTGACACAGAGTCTGTTTTTGATGGCAGGGATGATAAAAGGCCTGGGAACTGTATAGGCCCTTGTAATCAGGGCCAGTGCTGACATCCTTCTCAACTTTGACAGCTTCTTCCTTTTCTCTCTTCACCGCCAAGACTGTCTCAACTGGATTTTTTTTTTTTTTTTTTTTTTTTCTCTCTCTTGTTTCATGTACTTGATCAGTCTCAGATGCTGGGAATTATTTTTTTCTGAAGGGAGGGGGAGTGTTTCTTTTGGTTTGTGGGTTGGGCAGGTGTGAGAGGAAGTCTGTTTTTTTTTTTTTTTTAATTTTTTTTTTTTTTTGTACTGTAGGCCTGTTGCTAATTAATGTTCCTCCATAAGATTCTGTCGGAGTTGAGTAATGTTTTTGATCTTTATGCCTGATAACTGCATACTTAATGAGATTTCAAAGCTGTGAGTGCAGCTCCCTACAATTATTGACAGATGCCTTTTCTTTGCCATTGGGTTCAGCTTCATAAATCCTCCTGCAGTAATGAGGTTCAGAAGTGCCACCCTGCCAGTGAGCTAATGAAAGAGGGGGGGAGGGAGGGAACAGCTCATGCCTGCCTGACACATTTTTTTCCTTTAAAATTTACTATGCAGATGTCAAGCTGTGGGACGATTACTTCAAACATGCTAATTTTTATCTTGCTTTTGTGTCAAGCCTGCATGCCATTTTTTTCCCCCCCAATAATAAATAAAAATAGAAACCTCAACCTATTTAAATTTTATCATGGATCATAACTATTGAAGACTTTGATATATGTGTGTTCTTTTGCAGTTTCCAGTCAGTGGAGCAGTTTTTTGAAATCCGAAGGGCAGAGAGAGGATAAAAAAAAAAAAAATATATATATAAAGGATTGGGGGGGGGGGAAGCTGCCTGGGCCGCCCGTCGGCCTGCCCTAACCGTGCACTTGAAACATCGGAGATTTCATTTTAGAGTTCTGAAACTAAATCCTGGCGGAGAATAGCCGCACCATGCCAAACAGTCGATTTCCTTTTCAGCAGAGCCATACATCACTGACCCACCCTTCCCTCCCGACAGAATGACATGTGTCATTTATCACACGGGCCCTGCCAGGCGGCGGGGGGGCCGGGGGGAGCGGGGAGCCCACAGCACAGCCGCTGCCGCCAGCGCCGGGGCCAGGGACCGAGCGGGACGGAGCCCGTGCTGGGGGAGCGGCAGAGTGACTGAGGAGGTTGTGTTCCTTCAGATGATCTGCTAAGTCGCCTCGTTCAACCCCCTGAAGATTTTTCCCCTCCTGTTTTCTTTCACTCTCCTTTTTTTTTTTTTTATTTCCCTTTTATTTATTTATTTTTTAAATTTCTTTTTTTTTTTTTGGTTTTTTTGGCAGTTGGGACAAACTGGCTGACACGTATCATTCAAGCAGCACCAGCTTGCTGGGGGTTGTGTAAATGAATCTGGGAGCTCTTGGTTTCACATGATTCAAACGTGCATTATTGAAGATGGATGTTCCTTAAAAAAAGATTGATGATGGATATCAGGCTTATAGTGCCATTTATCATTTTGAATATTATTTAGACTTGCCGTGTAAAGCTGTAACTTGAGAGTTGGATGAGCTGGGACAGAATGGAGGCCTCGGCGTGCACGTTGTGATTGATGGCTTTGCTTTCTCATTGTTTGTTACCAGATACTAGCCGGTCATTACAGGAGTGCCTTACAATTGTTTTAGGGGCTGGATTTCCGTGTGTGCCTGCGCGTGTGTTTGTACAACAGAGGGAGGGATGGGCAGAGGCAGAGTTAAGTTTTTAGTGGGAGCATTTCAGTATAATTGTAAAGAATGTAGACAAAGCTATGGCCGGTGCAAGGATACAGGCGATCTTTTGCATGAATACAGATACATGGCCATATGTAACACTGAAATATAAGCAGGACTGTAGCTGCTCCAGCGTAGCGGTGTCAGGCATTGCCACTTCCAGTATAAAAATGTGCTTGTGAACAGATTTTAATGCATCCAGCGTCCTTTCGCTAATAGGCTACGTTTTGGTCCCCTAATTGCAAAGAAAACAAAGTTCTAGAACACAGTTATTTCAGCGTTTACATTTTTGTTTTTCCACCCACCCCGGTCACCCAGTGTTGTCAATCTTTGAACCTTGGCGTTGGCTCCCAGGTGCCCAGGATGCTCCTGGCGGTGGACAGCCTGCCCATGTAAACAGCAAGGGCAATCCCTTCCCTTTCTGAAGCACTTTTGCTGGAACCAAGACACCCCCACCTGCTGGAAGAATTAAGGAAACAGCTTTTTATAGGCAATTAGGTCTTGTCTTGGAAGCGCAGGCAGTGTCTATCAGGAGATAGACACTCCAGCAGTAGAGCAGCTTCAGCAATAGGTTGCCAAAACTTCGAGCGATAGTGTTTGTGCGATACACAGCCTGGTTAAACTTCTTCTGAGTTAAACTATTGAACGTTTCTTGCCTGGCACATCGTACAAAAATCACATGATTGACAGGAATGGTAGGCAAAATTAGGTAAGAATGGCTTTTTGTTGAATCAGTCTTGAATTAGCACAGGTAGATGGTATCTTTGAAACACTGCTTGTCACATTAACTTTTTCTTTGATTGCGAGATGCCCTCCTAGCAAGAGCGAATTATAGCGACATTTAATAAACAACATAGAGCATTTAGGTTAAAGCGCTTCACAAAGCCATCAGTGACTTTATATGAATTTTATAGAAATGAAGTTTTTTGGAAGTCTAGTGTTTGTTACCACTTCTACAAATTCAGTTTAACTTTGCTTCCAGTACACTCAGTTACCAAAAGTAAGGCGAATTCAAGTTTATACTCTTCATTCAAGTCCAACATCATGAGAAAACCCCCCAAACCCGTAATATTTTCTATAAAGCCTTCAGCAGTAGAAGGTGAAACTTTGATCTCCTACCCCTGCACTTGTGTAACACAGTAGGTAATTGAAGTACAAGTGCCAATTTGCTGGAACAATTGTAAACACACCTTGATACAAATGGCATCATTGCATTCCTACTGATTAGAAAACTTTGCTATTAATAGACACAAAGTCCATTTCAGGTGTAATTGGTAAGGAGCTGAGTGCACTCATGGGAAGAAACCTTGTTTTGTTTTTTGTTCGCTTTTATTCTTATCCCTTTTTTCAGTTTTATAGCTGGAGACATGATTTATTGCAGCCATCCATCTTTGGGGCTCATCCATCACATCCTGGTTGCTAGGCAATCATGGCAGCAGCTGTTTGCTTTGAATCAGACAGAAAAGTTGTCAATCATCAAAGGCAGGTGAATAGCATTAGAAACACGCTATTGTCAGACGGAATAATTAATCAAAGAGAGAAAAGATAATTAAAAAGATATGACCCTTGCAAGTACTTGCTCTGGGTTGCCTGGAAAAAAGAAAAACTGCCTGGTCTTTTCTAGACACTTAAGCAGCTGAGGGCTGATAAAATATGCACTCTGCAGTGCATAGTTTTTAATTAATTGAAAAAGGTTCAACATTCAAAGACGATGCCGGAGAAAAGTCTGATTATGAGCAGAAGTAATATTTATTGTTTGCATGAAAGGCTTGACATGGAGTTCTAACTTTCTGTCACAAATCTCCTGCATGCTTGCACTAAGCCTCTTTCAGCTTTCCTATCTTCCCTGGCAGTTACTAGAGTGTGCGGTGAGTCCGTCCAAGTCAGGGTCCGACCGCTTTCATCCAGCCTTTTCATTCTGGGCCACCTTTTCAGGGTATTGTCTCATTCGCTATCCCGGATAGCAGCTATCAGAGTTGCACTAGCTCTGCCATCAGCGAGGCGGGCGAAGCTCGATGAGCCTGCAGTATTGCTCCTCGTTCAGTATAGGAAAGATGTTGAGGCGCTACCTATCTCATTTCCAATCAGCCTGTGGAATAACAAGCTCTTGGGAGCTGATTCCTGAACCCGATTTTCCAGCAATCCTATTATTATTTTTTTTAGCTGGGATGACAAAAAGGATGCTGCAAAGCCTAATTTCTGTCTCCTCAGGGTTTGGATGCCCTGGCAGTAGGTGCAGCGTAGCACGCCCCGGCACAAGTCCCGGAACGCGCTGCTGGTGCAGAGCATCATTGACCCCGTGCTGGCGGAACGGCCAGGTAGGGCTCACACCGCCAGCAGTCTGCAAATTAAAGAGACTCGTTTGAACGCTATAGTTGCCCGAAAGCTGGATGTCTGAAGCTGCAATACTGTAAACTGTCTCGGTGAGAACGGAATATCGTATTTTTGATCGTTGGGCAAAGTACTCATGTAGTCCAGAAAAGCCCAACTTTGGCATTTGTTCACGCTTAGAAGGTTAGATGTCTGTGGATGTGATCACAGGAGAACATAAGTATGATGATTGCATTATTAGGGTTTATTTATATTTTTTTTTAAAATATTTTGTAAGTAGTGAAGCAGAGGCGACTGCCACTTTCCCTCCCTTTGTGTTTTTTCATTTTTGATTTCATACTTCCTTTACTCTGTTTTATAGAACTGGACAAAGAAATTGCAGGTTTCTGCAGCCAGGAGAACAAAACCTCTATTCTCACTATCAACATCAAAACCGGATACTAGTGTTGATTATCAGTAAGATTTGCAAGGATGTATGCTGTCAAATATTGGGAATTAAAATTGCAGAGTGAAAATCTTGCACACCGTTATTGCACACCCCGTCCCTTTCACGATGGCTAATTCCTTGGCTTGTTCCTTGCAGCAGCATGTCAAAAGCAGCTCCTCTGCTAATTGTGTGTAGCCTGTATCACATTTTCTGCTCTCACACCCTGTTTCACTTGTAATCATTCCAGTATTTACTTAGAGGAGGAGAGAACACAGCTAAGAAGGAAACTGGGTACCATCTGAGCGCTGGGGATGACACATCTGCTGCGTAGGGCCATTCATTTCAACACTGGTAGCAGGAAGCTTGGGCTGAAGTTAACTTGGATGACTTGGAGAAATCTGTAGCCTCAATTAACATTTCATATTTGTGATTCCTCAGAACGTAATGTTCACCAAAGTTTGTGTGAGAAGTAATAAAAATCTCTCTGAAAGCACAGTAGTACACAGTAGTATTAACTTTAGGAATATCCTCCGTGTCCTGTGTGACCAAAGTCAGTACCACCCAGGGCTAATAGCGTAGCAGTTTTATGTAAAGTTAGGATCTTGTCCAGAGTTGCTGACAGGTATTTTTTTGATTAGACTAACTTCTTTTTTTCTTCTATATGTAATGATAATTCAGTTTGGTGTATTACTGGCGGTTTCTGTGGTAGGTGTGTAGGCCCTGTGCCTGTTCAGGGCAAAGGGGTGTATGTTTGTGTTTGGGTATGCAGTGCTTTCTCTAGCGTGTTTTTGTGTATTAAATAAATGTGCGATAGCCATGCCCGCCTGGGAGGTGACATGTTTATGGCTATAGAGCTCTTTCCTCCTTTGCTGGGAAACAGATTCGTCTCCTTTTCACATATCAACACCTCTTGATACCTTTTCAAGTATTTGCTGTATTTCAGATCTGCTGATCGCAGTTTTATTTACTGATAGGGGAGCTGTGGCAGTAGTTCCCTAATGGAGGGATATACAGTGCTGACATCAAGAAAATGTTGGATAGCAGACATATGGATAGATGGCTGCATGTTGGAATATAGGCAGCTATTGTTTAGTCTGATAGTGATTTCTTAGCAGATTATAAGAAGTTCCCTGTGATAATGTGTTTCTCTCTGCTCATCAAATCGAGGTGCGTCTTTTCCCTCTGATTGTCCCTAGTTTCTTTTCCGTGTGTGGTGTTGAGGGAAGAGAGAACAGCTATTCCCCATTCGCAGTGTTTATTGATTGGCAGGTGAAAGAGGTTGGACCCTATGAAAGGATTTTTCTGTCCTAGCCCTTTCTTCGCCCTTCCCCAAACGCAGGAAGTGCAGGTTGCTTTTTCACTTGTATAAAGGAAACTGCTTGAAGTTGAGATACCTTGGTACTGAGCGTGCTAAAGCTAGATGGCCTTTTCCTTCATATGAAGTGAAAAATGGACAGAACATGTCAGACATTAAAACCATAACAAGTAGGAAAAAGTTTTGCTTGAACTGGTGGAAGAACGTGCAAAGGGAGTTTAGAAGAAACAGTCAAATAATAATCACCCATTTTCCAGCGTTTAACTCGCTGTGTTAATTAGAATGTAGTATCTCAGTAGGAACCACCGAGTTACGTGGTATTTTGTATACTGAAAAAAATATCTTTGAGGAAACGCATAGAATCCTGTGCTTGGCTGAACCGAATGAGCCTCTAACGCTTCCCCCCCAGTTCGTACCCTTGCACGTTCCAGCCTCTCGCACTGCAGCTCTCTGACAGATAGTCTTCAGGTCTGTCCTCCTCGCTGCAGGAGAGCCAGGGTGTCTCTTGCTGTCTTTAGAGAGCGCTGTCTCCTCAAAGGATTGAGAATTTCCTCCTGAAGATTTCTGATATGAGAGAGGCTTTTTATGCCACATTTTTAAGGTTAGTTGCCCTTTTTATTCCTCTCAGCGTAGCCTGCTGTTCCATCTTTTATATGCACAGTGATTTTAGGGTTTCAGTCCTACAAGCCTGTGCAGTGGAACAGAAATATTTCTTATCTCCAGTTTTCAGTTTGTCAGCAGCGTGCTGAAGAAAAGTCTTCTGCAAGCTAAGCCTGAAGCTTGGAAGATGTCCTGGTGTTCTCTAAGAGAATGTCCTTCGGTGTCCAAGCCACACTGCAGTGAAATGCATGAAATACATTTGTATGTACTTATATAATGTGAAGTACGAAAAGTGCCTTGTTTTATTCAGCGTATTTTCTCTCTTCGGAATTGACGGGTAAAAGATAATGGGCTTACTGTCATAGGTGCAAGATGACTAACTCGCGTCACCTGATAATCCAGGAGCAGAGCCAGATGGCCTGGAAGATAGGGAATCATCAGATACAAGCCATCAGGCAGGGCACTACTTTCACTTTAATGTCTGGGGTAATTGTGTAGAAAGGAGCAGGAGTCGAAATGCCTTCAGGAGAAGGGAGAGGAAGGACTAGCGCCATGGAGAAGAAAAGACTGACAGGTAGAGGTCTGGACCTCTGCATGGTCCCCCAAATAGAAATATCTGAATTCAGATGTTACTCTCATTCCCTTACCTTCAAAATCCCATCTACACGGTGCTGTTGTTTTAGGGTTGAACATATTCTTTGCTTTCTAGTTAACCCCCAAATCCCCTTGCAATTGCCATATTAATTTAATATTAATTAGGTAGTTTGTGCATAAGAGTATAATTCTGGTTACCGCCTTAACTTTATGGGTTAAATGGAGAGATGTAAACTAGGTGGACTACCTGGAAATTTTATTGAAAGAATATTTGAAAAGTAGAAGGTAGAACTTGAAACAGCAAAGATAGTGTGTGAGTGGTTTTTTTTATTTGCTGAAATGTATCATTTACCCAGGATACCTTGTCTTCCTTTGTTTTTGCTCTGGGCCTGCAATAAAATGCTTCCTATCTATATTAGTTAGCAAATACTCCGATGTAATATATGAGAATAGTGGCGCATTATTTCCTCATGCTTATATGTTTTCTGTATAAAATATTCTAGCGACGGTGAAATCTTGCTATGTGATTGCGTTTCATTTTGAGATGGTTAGCTGAATAAGCAGTAGGACAAGCAAGCAGTAAGCTGAATGAGGGAAGAAGAAATAAAATTTTACAGCACATTCTTGTTGTAGGAGTGCAACACAAAATTGTGTGACTCAAATGCTCAATCTGGTCTTCATGATTAAGCAATAAACAAAGTACAAAACAAAAGTTATCGTCCTTTTGAAAGTTGTGCTCAGTCGTGAGAAAGTGAAGTATTTCACGTTTCTCAAAGGAAAACATCTTTTGTTACGAGATGTTCACTGGTTGTGGTTTTTAGTTAACAAAACAATTTGTTTGCATTTAGTGTAAAATTAATAACGTTTTTGGTAGGCACTACAGACGTTTTGTAAAGCTGATTTGCTGAATGTTGATACAAGGAAGCAAAACAGTTAAAATTTGTGATAAAATGACTGGTGTGCTTCGTTGTAAGCACTGGGAGAATATACGTAGGTTATGCTATCAACTTTATGTAAAGCAGTTTGGTTACGTTGCTGAAGCAGAAATGTCTTTGTGTGTTGCATGTTTTTGTCATGCCCGACATAATGGAGTGCTAATCCATGAGTGGGTCTTCCCGGCAGCAGCAGCACAAACCTGTATTGATATTAACACTCCGGAGTCCCCCAGGTTTTGCTGCTTTCGTCCAGCAGAGATGTCCCTATGTGGTTTTTTTTTTGTGTGTAGTGGTTATTGAAGTCTGTCAGAACACTGATGTGCTCTGTCCTTTCCAGACAGGACCTCCCCCAAAACTTTAAAAGGGCAATTTCTTAACCTAAGGAATTTTCATTCTTATAATTGGGATCTTGGATATATTCAACGTGGGATGCACCTGCGCTGGGAAAGGAGGTGTTAGATTCTTCCTTGAGTCTACAACAGTTGCTTATCTGGGTGTTAGTGGCACCAGGTTTTAGTGTGATTAAGGAGCTGAGGACCAGACAGTCAGTCTCTTCAGGGGTGTCCCCTGCCCATGCCCTCGGCTCCTTGGGCTGGTGCGGAGCCTGGGGGGGTGGCACTGGGGCATTACTGCGCAAGCCCCTCGTCCCCCACGGCTGCTGGATCTCATAGACCTGTATGCCATGGACCATACCTCAGAAGTGTTTAGCTGGAGCAAATGCCTGTCGCCTTACATGAAACAACAGCTCCTCAGGTAGGTCAAACAGTCTAGGGCTACAGGTAGGAAAAATTAACTTCAATGGTATGGGCCGGAGAGCTTCAGTTCCTCTCCTGGGTCTGCTTCCACGTTGCAGAATGATAGGACGCAAACGTGGAGGGAATCTCAAAGAGGCTGTCCAGTTTCCTCCGGTTCAGCTGACTGCAACTGTGCCCTTCCTGACAGACATTCATGGACGTCCCAGGACTTGCCAGGCAGTGTCTTCAAATGTCCTTGCTGCAGCTGCATATTAGCCCGGCTTGCGGAGTTTCCTATGAGTTATTTCCCTTTCAGGTGTCCTACAGACTGACTTCGTTGTTGGTAGCTTTGAAGCAAAGGTTTGGAGCAGTCTGTACTGCTGTGGATTGTCCTTCGGAGGAGGCCATGTGGAGTGATGCTTCCAATGTTCACTCTTATTAAAATGAGTCAGTCCCAAGCCCATTGAGCTCAAATGTGGTTCTTTTACTGACTCTGTTGATTTGATTGGGCTTTCACCGAGACCTGTAGAGGCAGCTTAAGGAACAGCGTTTCACCTGTGTTGCCTGATAACTTTATGCTGTGCCTCTGCTCGTTGTTGATGTAATGCAGATACGGAGATTCTGGTAGACACTTCTTGGTTGGATCCTCAGCTTCTCCAGTGATAACGCTTTTGTGTATATTTAAGTGCTTAAGAACTTTAAGGATTTGGGAATAGGTGCTAAGCAGCTGTTTTTCTTAAGAGGGATGTAATGTAATACTAATGACCCAACCAGGAACGGACATTTTGTTTGATGGCATTCAATCAGGTGGAATATTTTTATTTTTTTTAATAATTACACAATTATTATTAGCGTGATGCCAAGAAACTTTTGTTAATATTCAGAATTGTATTAAGTTATAAATAGATGACACTTTCACAGTCAAGTGTCTGTATTGATAGGTAACAGCGTTGTATAAATTTGGCTGTTGATTCTATTCTAAACGCACACTCTTTTATCCTTATTCTTTTAGCACAAAATTACATCTTGTTATGGATAATATGTCATGTCTCCCTAAAAATGTGATCTTGATTTCCATCCCCTGATGATACTTTATTCGATAAATCAAAATCTTCCTCAACAGTTAGCAACCAACTTATTTAATGGTTATTTCTGAAATGTTGATACAGAGAATTTAGCAGTTACCAGTGTTTATACATTCCAGAAGAATTAACAGGTTAGGTTCTACTGGAATTCAGTAAGTATCCATGAAACGTGTGGGAGAACTATACGCTATGCAGTGTCTCAGCAATCGGGCTGCCAGACATCTCGTGAAATACCAAATGTAATAATAAAGTTTGTAAGGATGATATTGTCAGGAGGCACACATTGTCCGCTATCGCTGGGAGCGGAGGGAGCAAGGCCTATCGCCCAGTGTTTAGACTGCAGCGTTAGAACACTACAGATGTCCTTATCTTCTGGAGATAGTTTTGTACTGAATCAGTGGGTTATGCACATTCTTGTGTATTGAAAAAAATGCTCTTCGCCTTCTGAGTATTTCTGAAGAAAATAAAAGGAGGATAGTTTTCATGTGTCAAGGTTGTTTCCCATTTCTGCAAGGGAAGTTCAGCAAAAGATCCCTAGTAAATCTGTAATTTTCCCAGTAGCTTTTTCCCTTTGGTTTCTGTTTTACCTTTATTGCTATCTAAAGTGGACATTCCGCTAAAATCAGTAAAAATTGCCGTTTACTAGCTGCAGTTTGCATGCTCATAGGCAGTTGCATGCTGGCTGGGTTGTAGCGATCTGTTTGGCAGCTGTGGGGTGGGTAACACCAGAACAAGCCAGGACTCCGAAAATACTAAATACTCCTACTAGTATTTTTTTTTTTTTGCCTCTGTGCAAATAGATGACATTTTCTCAAAATACATCTTCATTGGAGTTTTTTACTTCTGTTCGTTATGACAAAACATGGCAAACAAAGACAGAACATAAATTACAGCTGCAGTCTTGAAGTTTGAAGTTGCATTTTAGCCATACTACACTGTGTATTATGATTATCATTATTATCTTTTGGTGCTTGTATGTATGTAAATTACATTAAAAGTAAGATCAAGGCAGACGTGAAATATCGGTGACAAAGGCAGAAAAAAGATGAACAAGCTATTATGAGCTATGAAAAATAAAAAAGATGCTGTCTTTAATCTGACAGTGAACCAAGACCTACCAGTTGTATAACATGAGAATGTTTTTAACAAAAATTCCCTTAAAGATTTGTTGTGGCCATGCCCTCAATGGCATCTCAAGTCTGTCAGCAACTCCATCATAAAATCCTCTTACGAGGATGCAGTTTTAGATTGTTACCTAAATCTCTGCTATTTGGAATGTTGTATTATCTTGCTTTGCCTGAAAGCAGGCACGCTTTTAAAAGATATATATGTTCAAACTGTTTACATTAACATAAATACATTCTTTGATATTCAGGTTCTCCTATTTTCTGGGGCCTGCTTATTAAAAATAATTTCACGAAACCAGCCTTCAGTCAAAACTGTCTCATAAATGCTGATATTTTGAAGTTTAACTAGAACTTTTGTGCCGTACATAGTAATATATTTATTTATTATCTTTGTTTTTAATGGACTCGAAAACACAGGGCTGAATTCAGGCATCAAAACTAGAAGGGTTACATGGTTCAAGAAGGCCTAACTTTTATATACACATATATGTTTTGGGGTTTGGTTTTTTTTTTTTTGAAAAAAAAAAAATTACAGTGAGAGAGAGATTAGGTTCCTGACATCAGATGTATTCATAATCTGGCATAAGTCTGTGTACTGAACTAGTGATTTTCTAACATATATTTTATGAAGTGTGAGAGAGTATTGGTACTCAAGGAAATACATAGTCCCCTCACAGTAGTCTTTTAAGCTTTTTGCTCTCATTCGTATTCATTCCTGAAAAAATAAAATGTACTTCAGGGCTTTCTTACCCACACTACATATCCAGAACATTCAGTTTTTAGCACGGTGTGGCTAGATGCGACTGGGTCTGTTAATTCCCTGCCAAAGGACGATGGGATCATAGGAAACATGGCTATAATTGTTTTGTTTTCTTTTTTCCTGAGAAAAAATAAAACTGCTTGGAGAAATGAAATTTTAGCATTAAACAGGTTTCTGTTTATCGCACAGTGTTGAAGGAATCGGGAGGAGGGAATCCCCGTCTTTGCCCATGCGGTTGTGCCACACGTTGCTGCCATTCGATCGTGGTATTGCCAGAGGTGGCTTGAATCACAGGCAGGCTGACGTGCGTGTGAAACTCCCAGCTGCGGAGCTTGCCAGTAGAGGCAAGACTTGGAATATCTGTGCTTTCCAGTTTCTGTAGTAAGCGTTAACGATTTTGGACTTTCCTATTTTGCCATCCTGTCGGTGCTGTGAACAGTTCTGGGTTGAAGAAAAAAGAGGTGTAGAAACATAATGCTGTGAATTAGGAATTCTGATTTTTCTTGGAAGGGAAATCACCTGAGTTTTGTGTACCTTGGTTTTCAACCCATAAAATGAGAGGGGGAGAATATACCTTGCTTCACAGGAGAATTCTGGGAATTAATGCTTACACGTACAGCTTTGTAATTAAACGGTTATGTGTAGGTGATACTTTTGAGGGGGAGTTTATAATTTGTTTTGCTGTATATGCTTAGCCTTTGCTACAGTTTGGCAGTATGTTCTTTATCATTAGTCATTCAATGTAAGACAAAGGCAGTTCAAGAAAAAGGAGCTTGTATTTTAAGTTGTTGAAGGAAGGGGTCTTTTTTTTTTTTTTGAGTTCTACAACTCAGGAACAGAAGTGGCGGTTAAACAGCTGCAAAGAAAAAAGAATCCTCTTAATAGTCAAATGATTCTCAATTAAAAAGGAAAGAAAACAAACAATCAAAAATCCTCATCAAGTTCTTTGCGAAACAGAAACGGAGGAAAAAGTCTAAGGAAAGCCAAAACAGCTAATGTTACAGTTGTCACAATTACTCATATCCTATGCTAGAGAGTGAGGAAGCTGGGTAAAAATGAGCCAAAACTGGTCTTGGATCTCGTGGATCTGGCTTCTGCTCATGTCAGTGTTTGCATCTGAGTCTCGGTTTAAAATCTGGCCTTGCTCTTCACAAAAAGCTATATTTAATCACGTAGTTCTAAAATAAAAGAGGAAGGGATTCTGCATACCGTATAAATACATAGATGGGGTTATTTTTTCAGATATATGCAGCAAATCACAAGTCATATTTTTATTAATTATAAATATTCCTTAGTTATTTATGGCATATTACTGTGCTTCGTTTTAGACAATTTCAGGAAAGTACTTTTCCTGAATTTTTTTTAAATTATACTTCTTAGTATATTCAATTAAATGTATATACTGCAGGCAAATAGTGTGACCCTTATTTATTAGTTGCCTCACTGGCTGCATTGAGACTACTTACATGGTTGCTTCTCTGAAAATTACACTTCATGGACAACATACAAAAATCTTCTCCTATACTTTATCTATGCATATAACAAGAAGCATTTTTTATATGTAGTGATAGAGCAATCTGTTTATACAGAATGAGAGAGCGCTTGTATAGATACATGCGTGCAGTGTTTTGTAACAGAATATTCGGTACCTGGGTAATTTTTACTAAAAAGTGAACCCCCTAGTTTGCCATTTTCCTGGGAATAATCTTAATATTCCAGTTTGTAAAGAGCTTTGGATACTTGGCATTTCAGTAATTGCTGCATCATGGGCAAGTTTTTTTACTTCTTCCCATAAATAGTCCCCAATTATGCCACTTGAAGCCCAAGTCAGTCGAGAAACCATCCAAAAAAAAGTCCGAACTTTTTTAGACTCGTAAGTAACTCTGATATTCATTAGCCTTAGCATTTGTGTGTAAAAAGATATATTAAGTCATTTTGTAGCATATATTATTTACAGCATGTTTTTTTTTTCTCCTAAGTCTTAACACAGTTCTGTGCATAGGCATTTGACAATAATCCCATTAAAATGGTTACAAACACTCCTAAAATGAGTTGTAGAAAACTGTGCGGTATCTGTAAAATCGATGATAATGTGGCTTAGAACAGAAGTTTTGGTTGAGGTGTTTGGTTGGGGTGATCCTCGCAGCCACGGGTGGTTTCGAACACGCGCGCACGAGTGCCCGCTCTGTGTGCACTGGGTTTCTGCTTTTCACGTGAGCTTCCCTCCCACCCTCTGTGCTGATTATTTACTGTAAAGCAGTCTTCCTTTCACCGATTTCTGCCCCTCTACCAAAGAATTAAAGTTTGCTCTTCTCGCACACGCATCTGTCAGTGCTGCACCAAGAGTCAGTCCCACAAGGGGCAGATTGAAGAAATGAAAACAAATAAGTTATGAAATAAAGTGACAATAACGGGCAGGAGCACAAAGATGGCTTTGGGACGCTGCTGGAGACGATGGCGAGAGCCTGGCGCTGGGGGTGGGCTGGGCAAGGGGGGTAGAAGGCACCGGGGGCTGGAAGGCGGCGGCGGGGGCGGGCAAGTCACACTATGGGCAAAATTGTGCATGTTGGCAGCGTGTAGCTCCTTGTAAATAAGGTTATTGCAGGGATTAGAGTCCTGGGAGTCAGGCTGCTAGAATCAGGCCCAGAAGTATTACCGTGTTGTACTGTGTTTCGTGTTGCTGGCTGACCAACCTTTGTGAATCCTTTAAATTCCTCAGGGAAAAAAAAAACAACACCAAAACCCAAAAAACAAACCAAAACCAACTGCAGAATATTTCAAAATGTACGTTTTTTTTTTTTTAAAAGAAAGTTTTCTTTTCAGACAAATGATCTATGCAGTAGAATTTCAATAACAAGCACATATATGAAAATATATTTACACAGACAACTGGTAGTGTGTGTGTTTAACATTTATGAATACTGGCCTAATGCGGCTGAAGTATTCAAATCTCTTTTAAGATTGTAATTGAAGTAACATGATATAAATGTAAACTTTAGCTTAGAGCACACAGAGCATACAAGACAGTTTGACACCTTCATTTCAGCAGTAAGAAATTACCATTGTCTCTTGTTTCTTGCTTCTAGCTTATATGACCAAGCCAAAAAGTAATTACACAATTAGGGTTGACATACTGGTTCCTGTAATATTTCTTCCTGTAGTTTTTTGGTGGCTTATTTCTACTTCAGATTTTCCAGTCCTTTGTAATTCATACCAAGATGTCCATTTTCATTGCAACAAATTTACTCATGAAGATTGCAAGTCTTGCATAATTTAATGATGAAAAGGCAGCATTTCATTTTCTCCAAATGTAGTTATTTGTAGATTAAAGATAAACATTTGTGGAGCTAATATGGTTTTTGTAAGAACTTTGTCACCAACTTGAACATTGCATTGTTACGTACAGGAATGGCAAAGTATTTCTATGTAAATAATTACAGGATTAGGCAATTTAAAAAGAAGGCTACGTAGCAACGTGCAGCTGCTGATGGGGAAGGGCACCACTCTCCATAGGTTGGGTACCATTGAGTTTGCTGTGTTCTGCCTGTATAGAATAGGAGTTACTGATGTTTTCCCGGCTCTCAGGGACGCTTGGCAGCGAGCGTGGCTCAGTGTCCCTCAGGGCCAGGGGGCCCTCGGACGAGTTCCAGGAATTCACCCAGAGCAGCTCAGATGAAAAGCAGCCTGACTACCTGTCTTGTCCTTGTTTTCCTGCGTCTGTTCCTCTTTTCTGGGGTGTGTAACGCAGTTTCAGAGTCCTGTAATTCCATACCTTAAGACTTGCCCTCTCCAGGAATATTCTGGGACGGTTGTGCTTTACCGCTTGCTTCATTATGTAGTGATGCTTGAGACTTTTTCGGGATGGTGTGAAATCAGTGCTGTATGGTATTGTTAATCTGTTCTCTGGAGCTTTTTGATTAAAAAAAAAATAAATTAAAAAATCTGTGCTTTTTGACCATTCCTACACTGTATCCTGATCCTCAGAACAGAATGATAATGGGACAGAGATGCTTGCTGAGTTTAGGTGCAGGGTTAGACATCAACTGCAGATTCAAGTTGCCCTTCGCTACTGCGGCTAAACTGGCTCTTCAGATTTCTTGTTGTAAGGTTTCCTTGCATCTGACCTGGACACAGGAGCTTCATCTCATCTCGGAGCCTGGTCTGTCATTATAGAAAATACAATGGAGGGCTGGGAAGGAAGTATAGCGAGTTTGCTGGTGACAAGCCAAGTGGAGGGGGGATTGCCAAGTATTAATCATTTGTATAAAGCTGCATCCACTGTTCAGCCAAATGAATCTGTTCTGCCTTGGTTTCTCACAGTGACAGCATCAAGATATTAGTAGTTTTGTAATACAGTTGTCTTTTTACATGCTCTTTAAATTCATGCAACCTCCTTGCGTGTCCAGTATCCCTAGGATGGGACTTCTCACCTCCTAGAATTTCTCTGTACGAGTTCCTGAGTTAGGGAAGGTGACGTACTTACAGGCAGAAAATAGACTTTGTGCTCTTTAAAATGAATTCTTCCTCCCCCCCCTGCTCTCTGAGATGTCACTGGGTTGCGGTATCTTCTCTGCAAATCAAGGCTTGCGACTTTCAGCAGTACCATTACAGGGAGCATTTCTACAGGAAAAGACAAAAGGAGAGGGATGCTTCTTGTAATGGGCTACTGCTGTTTCAGCCAGTTATTCTTTTAACTAGAAAATGAGAGTACACATAGAGGCTATTAAATCATTAATTACAGCATGTACTTCTTTCTCTAAACACAGACAAAACACAGTTAAGAGGTACCAGAAAGGAATAAGTTTCCCTGATTTTGAAACTAAGTGCAGGATGTGAGATATCAAGCAGGAGTCGTGCACAAAGTTGTATTTTTTTTTCTGATGGAGTTTATACCAGCATTTTCCTTAATTATTCTTGATGTTTTGCCCATTATACCATTAGCTTCTTCAGAGGACAAAGATAAGTTGCCAGTATCCACAAGAGCGAAGTGTGAAAGCATTTAATTATTGATATCTTAGTAACCAAGGTTCCAAAATGACGTTGTCAAAATCCATAATGATCAGACAGAAAATGTATCAGCTTGTTGTTGAAAAATATGGCTCAGACTGTGTGGGATCTGAACATGCAGAATCTCAAGAAATTAAACCACCGGTTTCCTGCATTTCCAATATCTAACTGCTTTACCCAGCATTTTCCGCCCTTGAAAATTATTGTTAATGTTCTCCTCATTCGTCATTTTAATTTTAGCCTTTTCTTGATTGTTAATCTAATACATACGTTTCACTAAATGAACTCATGCTTTTGCACTAGGTGGGTCTGTAAATCAGTTAAACGGTCAAGCCAAGTCTAACGCTGTAATACTAGCTCCATATTCCCCATCTCTTCAAAACACAGGTTTCATTAACAGAAGGTACTTGGTAGATGTTTAGTACGTATTTTCCTTTGTATCTCGAATTAAGGATTTCTTTCTCCCTCCTGCTGCAAGCTGTGGGAAGAGTACGCAGCCTTGGGAAAGCTCGTTCCCGTGGATGGAGTTTCTGGTTGCTGGCTCCCGGAGCGGGAGCCAGGGGCTGTCATCCAGCTCCGCGGGGACGGGGTGTCCGTGGGGAGGTAAAGCAGCGTTAAGAGAAGCTGCAAGTGCCACTTGCCAGAGCGCTGTCATTGTCTGTCCCTGCTGCTGCTGTGGTCCCCCTCACCTGCCCTCCCGCCCGGGCCAGGGCGAAGGACGGAAGGCAAGAAGAGGACACGTCACCTTGGTTTCACCAGCGTCGCGTCTCATGGATCACGCCTGGCAGCCCGGCACGTGTCATGTAGGGTCACCCCCAGGAGAAGGGCCGTTGGCACCTTTCTCAAGGAGATGCAGTTTTGCAAACCCGGGGATCTTGAGCTATGCCCCGTGCCTCCAGAACGGGTTCCGTGCGGGTTTCACTGGCTCCTGCCGTTGAGGTGTTGCCTTATTGCTCCTCTTCCCTCTGCTGTGGCACAGCCCTCTACCTGCTGCTTGAGCACATGATAGCTGGGACCCCAGGGAGCAAGTAAGTTTGTAAACAAATAAACCAGAAAAGTTATCTGAATGTATATTGAAATAATTGAAAGTTACTTGAGCATATATTTAGTCTGCAGCCAAATTAAAAAAAATAAAATAAAATTCCCTTGCTGAAGTGCTATTTGCCATTAATATATTTAATTAAAAGATACTTCTGTGTTCCATTTTTCACTCTCTCACAGGTGCCAGAGCTTTCATGTTTATTAATAGCATTAGATCAAATAATGCAGATGTTTGATTTCAGACACGGGGATGCGTTGCAGGTTAACCTTTCTAGAAGGATACACTAACACTATTTTGGCATCCTTTGTGCCATGAAGTGTTTTATGAACTACTCTCAAAATAGGGATACTAGAATAAGAAAAAAATTACATTTCAAATTTGCTTCTGCTTTGAAGATTTTTTTCTAATTCTGTTTCCAACAATGGATCTTAATGCGCAAGATATCCATATGAAATTGTTACATTATAGGATATGCATTTCATAGAGACAAAGCTATTTAGGATTATTTTCTTCCCTGTACTAGAGGTTTTACTTTCTTTATTCAGTGATTATGCCTCATAGCTTAAATGTGGGTATTTAATTTGTGCCGCAGTGCTCTTTCTGAACTTGCTGCTGTTAAAGGTATAGAGGGATGCTTATAAAATGAGAGGTCACTGCTGCAATACTCACACACAGCTACTGCAGGGCAAACAATGTAGAAGGTGTTGCTATACAGCATGTAGCGCAGTAGGTAACTGGAAATAATTTTTTTTTTTTTTTGGCTTTTGGCATATAATGTTCAAGAATTGTGATTTATTTAATTAGTCTTTTTTGGTTGGTTTTTTTTTTTGTTGGTTTTTTTTTTTTTTTTTTTTTTAAACAGGCAATTGACGATGCCTGTGTAATGTTTAGGGACATCTCATCAGCATTTGTTTTAACCATCCCTGTGAGAAAAATACTCGCATAAAATTATGATTTCTTTGCTTTCTCTCACACTAAAATGTCAGGATCAGCTCATTTATCTGGGAGCATTCTTTGCATACCCCCAGAGGTTTACTTCCTTCATGATCTCCTAAATGAATAGTACGATGTACTTTTCACCAAAAGCAAACACGGCCCTTGTTTATTAAACTTCATCCCTTTTCCCCACTTCCCCAGTTTCCTTTGAACCTGTAGCGTCTAAAAGATACGTAATTGATGCCATATGGGTAATGCTATGTGATAAAGGAATGGAGTATACATAGAATCTAACAGCAGTTATCATTTCTGTGTTATTTCTCGTGTTTCCTTTGATGTCCTGTATCTTGGTATAACGTGGGGGTATTATGACAACTCTTTATGTTTGAATTCAGCGTTATTCTTTGTTTATTGCAGTGGTAACCAGAGGCCCTGCTCAGAACCAGGGTCCCCTTGTACTAGATACAGCTGAAAAGCATGTAAGGATGTGGGCCCTGCCTTGAAGAGCTCGCAGGATAATTTACTCAACGTTATTTAATTTTTTCCAAATACTGTCTTTTTTTTTTTTCTTACTTATGCAAAATAAAACCACTTTCTACAACATCACCGCCTTACAACATCACATTGTGAGGTGGGGTAGAATATTTTGACAGTGCGTGTTGCCTCAGCAAAGCTTCCTGCATGGTTTTCGTGCCACGTTCAGGAGTTCGTTGCTCTTGGCTGAGTGCTGGTAGAAGACAATTTGGAAATCGTGTGTTGACCGCTATAATTTTTTTAGCTAATTCTAAAGTATTTCGGCACTCGGATCTCCTTTTAATTTCACAAAGATTTGGGCACTGAACTTCCAGGTGCCTTTGAAAAATCTCAACTTCAAAGGAAAAAATTACAAATTCAGAATAATAAAAATAGAGGTGAGGTTTACTAGTTTTAGATGAATGGTTATGTTCATGCAGTTTATAAAAAAGGACCTTGATTTTTATAAACAGTCATGTTTCAGTTCTCACTGTGCACATTGTTTGAGTTAAGTGTGGAAGGTAATTTTATTTTAAACAAAAAAGCTTGGCTTGTGCAAGCAGGGCAGTACAAATTCACTCCTCATGGCTGTCGAGGCCCTGCTTGGGTTACTCCAGGTGGTGGAGAACTCAGTGGGTGGCTGAAGGACGTGGCCCTGGTGCTTGCTCAGGAAACGATGGGAACCGTGGAGAAGCTCCCGCGCCTTTTACTTCGTGGGGGACGAAGCTGAACCCGACCCTCAGCGCAGGAGGCGGTTTCTCCCGCGTTCCTTGGAAAGCGGGTGGAATGACACAGGCTGAAATCGGCGTGTTTCTGTCGAGGACTGAAGCCGGTCCGATGATGGATTTACCGGTGGTGGCAGCGTCACAGAAAACCTGAAAAAGTTGGAAGTGTTGAGTTAGTAAGAACCAGCATTTCCAACAGCGAGGGCAGGAGGATTTGCAGACTTCTTGTCACCTTTTGTCACGTGCTCTTTTTGGCGTGAGGAGGCCACCTGCAGCAATTGCAGATTATGCATGCCGTATATTCCCTGCTTCGGCAGGGGAGTTGGACTAGATGATCTTTATGATGGTCCCTTCCAACTCTAAAAATTCAGCGAAATTCAGTGAAATATTGATTTTCTTTTTTTTTCTTTCCTAGGTATTTTCAATATGTCAACAATAACTGCACTTGTGTAACTTATTCCTACAGATGATTGTAAAGAATTTCTTAAGCATTAATTAATTATAACATCCCAATATGAAAGCCAAATTCTGCGTTAGTATGCAATTCCATTAAAATCGGTGGAGCAGCTTTTAAACCTACAAGGAACTTGACCCAGAGGTGTATAATGGAGCTTATTGGTTATTGCAGTAATTACAGAGAAAGGGAAGGTGAAAGGGATGAAATGGCTGAAATCGTGCAGCAAATCAGAGCTCAGGATAAACTTGAGAATCCTGGCTCTCATTGCAGATTTTTACTGCTGTCTCACAAGCTCAGATCTATGGTAGGGTTTTTTTAGAATTCTGTCTATAGTAATGTAATGTAAAAACTATTAAATTTTTTTTTCAAGTTTTGCATGATTCATGGGGCAAACTTTTCAAGCTTTCTGTGGAGGACACGTAACAAGTGTCGCAGCTAAGTTCCCATCTCCTTTCTGCATTTAAAGCTTCTTTCAGTTGTTTTTGCAGTTTTAAAAGCTCCTCTTCTGAATTGTAATACCCTTGAAAAATTTTCTTCACTTTTTCCTCTCCAGTAACTAAATGTTTTATAAACTTTAAAAAAAAAAAAAAAGTAAAAAGGGCTCAACGAGTTTTCAACCTCTCTTGATAATAAAATGAAGCTTTGTATTTTTATGTTTATGCTTTTTAAAAAGAGGCCTATATATTAAAAAGTATTTTGCCTTCATTCATTGTAAGAATTAGCACATAATAATACTGTAGTATCTCAAGGAACCTTTGGGATAAAGTTTATCAAATTGGTAAAGTACATGGTAGCTTTAGTTGAAAAACCTAGTAAATTGGGCTCTAAGTTAATTTTCAGCGAACCTATGAGCAACTTGAGTATTTGGTAGCAGGGAAAAAGCAGTTGTCTGTTATTTTGCAACATGTCTGTTGCTCCGAGTGATGATCAGGACTCTTAGAGAGAATGCCAAAACCTGAGGCTAGAAGATAGGATCTTCCAGCATCCAAAAGACAGACTTTTTCAGTATCAAGTAAGGAAAAACTGCTTCTCCAGGGATGAACCTTAAGGTGAATTATAGCCAGGTATCAAATGGAAAATTGTGCATTCCCCTGGTGTCCTTACAATTTTATTGCAGAATCCAGAGTGATGTCTAATTTAAAATAAGTTGTGCATTTTTTTTTTTTTTTTTCCCATGACTTCTCGGGAACATTTTTTTTTTTCCCTTTGACTTAAGCTTAGTATTTTCAAGCAGACCAATTTTGCTATTCATACGATTTGAGGAGAGGGAGCAAAGGAGGGGCTAAAAATAGAGCTTATAATGGAACCTGGGTATGTTCTTAACCATGGCGAGACACTTATCTGTCCATTATGTTGTTGACTAATGTTAACTTCTGTGCTGCCTTTGTAATGTATTACATTAAGCTAAATGAAGCTATTGTGTGATGTATCAAGATATAGTCACGTAGGTTGCCTGGCTGTTTGCTCTTGTTAGTATTGTGTGTGATGGACTTTAATAGCTGTGAAAGGCTCCTGGAGTTACCCAGATCAACAGTCCATGGTTTTGTGCCTCATCCCGGAGCCCTTCCATGCTCCAGACTTGCACCAGCTTCACGGGAAGCTGCGCCAGTGTAACAGTTACCTGGCCAGGCTCATAAATACTGCCTGAAGAAGGTGTTCTCATAGAGGTCCCTAAGCTGTAAACTCACCCTTTTGATCATTAGGGTGGATTTGAAGGTCGGCATCCATATGGACGTGGTGTCTCCCGTGGTGCGTGGGGGAGGAGACTCGTGTAGGTTCTGATGCTGCCAGCTGCACGGTGGTCCCTCCAGTGGCCATAGGGTCCCTCCCCTGGGGGGAGACCCCCTCTCGTCTCCCCCAGCTGCAGCCCTGGCACTGGCGGGGGGCGAGCTACCGTGTCCCCTCGTGGGCCTGCAGCTCTCCCCGTGGCTCTGCGAGCAGGGGCTGAGAGGCATGGCTTGCCTTAAGAACTTCAGTTATGTGTGCCTATATGTGTTAAAAATCTGTAAACAAGTATTTACATGAATGCTCTGCTGGCTGCAGGCAGGGCTTGCAGGGAGAGGTGGTATCAATACTCTGCTGTCTCAAAGCTCCTTCCACTTGTATTCAAATCAAAAAACCACCAAATGTCTCTTACTGTAGCAATAATATCCTGGACCATGCTCCTTAAATACAGTTTTACAAAATGCAGGCTGTATAAAGGTACAGAGACATGCCTGGACTGCAACAGATTTTGTACAACTCGATGATGTTTTCCAAACAGGGTTGTTGTGTATGTTATGTTAAGGTATGTATTTTATACATACAGCTGTGGTTTATACATGTAGTTTCCTTGTTGTGCAACGTGCACATAAAATCTTTCCCTCTTCCTCTCCTCCCGTTTATCAAGGTACGTTATGAAAGGCCGATACCAGTTCTCTATCAAGGTAGATCGTGATCCATACCAAGATAAGCAAGGGAATTTGAAATTCGGAGATTAGACTGCCTTTATTTCTCGTGGCACGGTGTGTGTGTGCAAAGTTAGTGACCCTCTGCCCCTGCAGATGAATTCATACATCACGCGGTTTAATATGTGCCGTGTTGCTCATAATCCAAAATTGTTGAATTTTCTAGTTTGCTTGCTTTGTTTGGTTTTAAGTTTGCTGTAGTGTTGCAGTGGTGCGTAAATATTTGGGATCCTTCTTCAGTTGTTATTTTTTTCCCTGAAAACAGTTATTTCTTTAGAAGATTATTTAGAAGATTGAAAAATAAATTTCTCTAATATTTGTGGGCACATTTCTGTTGCTTTCTCAGTGGTGTTTCTTTAATGACAGCATGACTGGTTACTTTTAGAAATCGTATGAGAACCAAGTACTCCTCAGCCTGTTGCCAAGCATTGTTCTCCAGTATGTTTTACAAGAGGTACTTTTCTTGTTGTTTTTCATGTTAATAACGTATTATTCCTGCAGACATGTTACTACTTATTTTCTGCCTTAAGGAAAGCGTTAGTTCGTGAAGAAAATACATCTATTTTTAGATCC
>NC_133588.1:8631708-8636708 GCF_964106895.1 Numenius arquata | reverse complement strand
ACAAGGCAGTCGTTCCTTCCCATCCCGAAGAAAGTGCTGCCTTCTCTCTCTCTCTTTTTCGGGGCCGAGCGGGAGGCCGTCGCAGAGGGTAGCGGGGGGCCATAAACAGATGAGTCAGCCTTCTGCATCCAGGTGCCTCACTCATTTCCTAGATGCCATGCTGCAACACATTCAGACATTCATCAAGTTACCAAACACTCCACAACAGCAACAGAAAGTCAATGAAGGTTTATATGTCATTGCTAGTTTCCTGAGTATCCAGGGAGTGATTGACTGCATTCACATTCCCACTGTGGCACCAGTAGATAATGAGATGTATAGGAGCAGGAAGCCTTCCCACAGCATGAACATGCAGGTAGTGCATGGTGCCAGGAACATTATTACTAATGTCCATGCCAAATATCCTGGATCCTCACAAAATGCTTTCATATTTCAATTCTGAGCTAGATAGTGAAATTATGGTTGCCTAGATATGGACAGCTGCTTTGGTAAGTATGTTGTAATTTGCAGATTAAATATTTTTTATATAACTGATAATGGCTTATTAAACAGCTTACCATTTCATTAACATATATTCATTGATGTTGCAGGTGATAGCAGCTTTTCTTTGAAGAAAGATTTTATGGTGTTTTTTGTTTGTGGGTTTTTTTTTTTTTTTTTTGAAGAATCTGCCAAATTTTAGGGCAAATAAATAGAGTGCAGTGAAGTACCTGGTCGGAAGGACTACGAGAAATTGTTTTGAAACTAATTATTTTAGCTCACATGCATCATGGTGTGTTTCAGATCCTACCCTTGGCACTACCTTAGGTGTCGAAAAGCCATTGGACAAAGTCGGATGTAGCCTGTGAAGGGGGTGTTGTGGAGTTTGGACCGGCTGTGAGGTGGACACGCGTTTGCAGCAGTATCTGAGAGGAGCAGGAGAGGGAGGAAATGGAGCCTGGTGGTGGTGCAGGGAAACTCTCTGTGTTTCATCCTGTGAAAAATGACGGTTTTATTGGAGGAACGGGGGAGGATCACCAAATCCTGTAGAAATTTTGGAAAGAGAGTGAGAATTAGAAGGCGTCAGCTGTAACAAAGCAGAGTGCAGATTGCTAAATGAGCCAGCTGGGAGATACCTTTGATGATGAGGCAGGGTTTGGTGCCTGCACACGAGTCTGTTGATTTAACTAAAGCCGTGTTTTTAAACCAGTTAAACTCTGGCCATTTTCTTAGCAACGTAGTACAACTTGCGCCGTGTTAAATCAAAATAGGGCGTTCTTCTACTGAAATAAGGTTAGCATTTGCTGCATTCTAGCTGTAACTGGTTAAAAATAAATCTTAGCTGGAGAAGTGCAGATGGATGCGCAGTTTGGATATGAGGAAATGCTCCTTTTGCCTTTAAAAATACTGAGCAGTAAACAGAGGAAGGAGGTGACTTTGTGGAATAGGGTTAAACCAGGCAGTTTGTCCATCCACATCCAAGGGTCCAGCCGTGGGCAGGAGCTGCCTTTGGTCCTGCTCCGCAGAGCTGGCAGAGGGAGGAAGGACCTTTGGAGGATGCTTCTCAGTCAGTTTCAGCAGTTCGTTTCTGGGATTAGCCATCATTGTGCTGCTTCACTCTCTTTAATGTAACTGATGAACTTTTTTTCTAAGTGGTGTTTTCCCTTTCAGCCGTGCCCCTTTATATTTAAACCTTAGAACGTTATCCCATGCCAAGAGGAGAAGTCTCCATTCACCAAGGCCAGCTCGTTCCTTTGGGATCACTGTTGTACTGTTCACTTATCTGCCTTCTCAAAAGAGGGTCAGAAACCTCTGTCATGGAGAGGAAAAAAATTCCTGTGAGTGTTTGGACCTGCATGCCTGCTCGTAAGGTATTGGGGGGACTTACGGTGCAATTTTTTGTCTCTGTTGAGGGCTTCCCTTAGTGATAAATCGACCCTAGAAATAATATACTTAGTGTGCGTTCTGGCTGTACCCTAAAAGAGATATAGGAGATAATACTGATAAGAACTCTTGCTTTCATGTTTTAATGTTTCTTGCTGAGTGTAGTATGGAGTTAACGTCCAAGAAGGTTCTCTGTATAAAAGCAAGCTGCATCCTTGGTTGGTTTGAAAAGCAGGAATAAGTGCGGATCGTCCAGGTTATTCTGCAGCAGTCTTTGCTTAGTACCTCTTTTGGCTCCTACCTTTGCTGAGGGTTTCTGGACAGTAAAAATTCAAATGGGAGAAGTTAGTGGTCTGTGCATCTTTCTTCTTTTCAGTATGTGTCATCAAGAAGCTAAACTTTGTAATAAAGAGGTCTGCTTGAAGGAATTGTGCTATGTTGAAGGCACACTTTTGTGGGGCATTAGAAGAATAACGCGCACTGTTGCAACAGGAAAAGGCTTCCTTGCCAAATGTACTTGAATTTTATTAAGTCGTACCATCTGCTTTTGTTGTGGTATTCTTAATTTCATCAGAAAAAGATCTAGGTGTTTTCCATCTTTTTTAAAAAAAAAAAAGCCTTACAATTTCAATTCTTTCCTTTTGTTTCCAGTATTTCTTTGTTGATGCTTTTTACTGATACCCAGATCCCTTGAGTTTCTCTGCACAGCCATGTTTAAGGAGAAACTAGCTGTTTTCAGTTGCTCTCTTTGTACCATCAGTGGGATCCATCTTCAGGGAACTATAGGTTTGTGGCCTTCTGTTTCAATCCACTCCCAAGTTTGATATGAGATATTTTCACCATTTTCCCTCTTGCAAAAATTTTCTAGGCCACCAGAGAGGCTCCATTTTGTCCAGGTTGCCTTTTTTTGATGAGGAGACAAGGTATATTGCAAACACGGCAGACAGCGCGCGTTTCTGTGAAAGAACATGCCGCTCTTCCTTTGTTTTAAATGCTTTTTTAATATTTTAGGGCTTGTCTACAGAGAGAGATTATATCACGTTATGGTAGGGTGGGAATTTAAAGTAGCAATTTTGAAATGAATTAAATTAATTCAGAATAAAACATTCCTGTTCTGGCACAAATTAATCATGAATAATTAATTACAAATAATTAATGGGGAGTAACTATTCGGTATTTACAAGCCCTTAACAGTTTTAGTTCTCTCTCAGCATCTCTGTCAGAGATCTGTTTACTGGCAGCAGCACCTCTCGCCTGTGTCAGAGCAAGTCGAACAAGTACCAAAGGCAGGCGCGTAGATTTTTGGCTCACCCCTCGCAGGTGACTCGAGGAGGATGACGGTACGTGTGATTCCGCTCACTGGCCGTGTTGGTTTTGCGGAGTCTCCCCATAGCGGCTTTATGGACCAACCGTCACGCGTTTTGCGATACGAAACAGATAATTAATGCTGTGAATGTTTCTGTGCTGTCGTTGAGGGTTGTGTTGTGGAGACAAGAGCGGGCGCCGAGGTTCTCTCCCCCCGCGACAGCGGAGCCGGAGGGACACGGGGCAGCAAAGCCTGCCAGCGGTGGCCTTGGCCACCTTCGCTCTGAGTGTGGCTCTCCCCGGCGAAGGCAGGGGACGATGTGAATACTAGGCTGGTGGGAGATGACATGTGGGATGTGGGGCGTCAGCCAAGAGGCTGTAAAAGGGGTTCAGGCCGGTGGCCAAAGGGAGCTCGTTAGCGGTGGGGTGTGCAGGCTCGCGCGGGCACCCCGGTACCGGAGCACGCGGTTGGTGTGTGCTCTGTCGGCTCCCTCCGTGTGTGTACATGCACACAGCGTACTTCGCTGGAGACGTGAATGCATTGGAATGGGGTATGCGTGCCGCTCGGAAAAATACCAAAAGACAGTCAACATCCTGATAGTTGGCTTGTTGCTCATCCTTTCCAGACCCCACCACCCCCCACCCCTCACTCGCGAGCCCCCCGGCAGTAGAGAAAGGGCTCACACGTTTCCTCTATTGTTGCTTTATTAAAGATACAATAAACTCTCTCCATGATTTTATCTGTTTGTCGTAATGTCTACCAGCACTGCCTTCAGACAGGAGCTCGTGCGCAGAGCTGGGAATGAAGTATAAACCTGATTCCATTGTCGGGATGTGTTGCCAACACAGCACTTAACCACCACCCACCATTGACAAACAGTCTGATGGTCACATCTGCACGTCAGTCCCATAAAAGGAAACCCTGAGACTGTCAAGAGTGTGAGGCAGAGCATTAGTGATTTCAATTCTGTTTTATTTTCAACTTGAAATGGAGGAAAACAGACAAAAAACAAATAAGAAAGCTAAACAGTTGCGTGAGAGCTAGCAATTTGCTGGGCTCCAAGTGACAGACACTGCATTATCATAATTGTCTCTTCTACATGATAGGACAGAAAAATAATAATGTCATTTTATTTATAGCTGGGGTGCCCCCTTTATGAGAGTCATACAAGTTTCTGCCAAGTGGAGTAGGTCAAATGACATCTTTTGATCAGGCCTGTCCAAAGAGATCAAAGATGAATGGCAGGTAATGGATATCCAATGACAAACCAAATCTAAAACAGAAATAAGGCTGCCAGAGTCTGCCAGTTACCCATTAAAGGCTCACCTAACTAAGGCAGGCTGTTTGACATGTTAGCCGACCACCTAAATCAGCCAAGCGTAGGTGCTAAAATTGTGTATTATCATTGGAAATGGCTATTATTTCCTCCGTAACATTTCTGTTAAGGCTTTGTTTGCGTAGGGCTGACCTGCAGTCAGAAGAAGTGGAGTCCTGAGTGAAGCAAAGCCTCCAGGCTCTCAGCAGGTCAGAGCTGCTCATAACCATTATCTAGTTTTAATTGTTTCTTTCTAATAGAGAATTGACATCTTCTTTTGATTCTGCAAAAAGCTGCTTTTATATTCTCCGTGGATAAAGTCCTGCATCTTTTTATCATCAGAACACGTGAGACAGAAGTCCATAAGGAATGTCACTGTGTTCCTGTAACACGGAGAATAATTTGGGGAAATGATGAATCTGCTAGGATTGAGGGTATTTTTTAAGGCTGTTTTGCTAAGTGTGAAGCATCTTACATTTCAAATTTTTACCTAAATGGCACGAGCACTGGATTGAA